>NW_027076010.1:0-25000 GCF_963932015.1 Anas acuta | reverse complement strand
GTGAGGAAAAGAGGAGCGTGAAAACGCCTTTTGAGGTATTTTGTCCCTCGCTGCTTGCCGTCCTCCTCCCCAAGATGGCGGCGCCCATGCGGGGGGCGGGTTCCGTTTCCAAGATGGCGGCGCGCAGGCGGCTTCGCTTTAAAGATGGCGGCGCCCAGAGGGGTGGCGGGGATTCACCATTGGGGGGGGGGGGGGGAAAAAAGGGGGGTGCAGGGGGGCCAATTGGGGCCAATTGGGGCCAATTGGGGCCGGGGGAAAATTATTGGGGTCCTGGGCGTGATGGGGGGGGCTTTGGGGTGATGGGGGGGCAATTGGGGTCCTGGGGGGCCATGGTGGGGGGGGGCATTGGGGTACTGGGGGGCACTGGGGGGGAGCACTGGGGGGTGGGGGCGACAATTGGGGTGATGGGGGGGGCATTGGGGTCGTGGGGGTGTTGGGGGGAAACGTTGGGGTCCCGGGGGGGGGACAATTGGGGTCAGGGGGGACAATTGGGGGGGGGTCACTGGGGGACCTTTGGAGTGAGGAGGGGGCCCATTGGGGTCATAGGGGCAGGTGGGGGGGGGGCATTGGGGTCATGGGGGGGGATTGGGGTCATGGGGGGGGACTGGGGTCATGGGGGGGCATTGGGGTCATGGGGGGGGTTGGGGGGACAACCGAGGTCATGGGTGGACCATGGAGGGGGGCATTGGGGTCCTGGGGGGCCATGGGGGAGACCTTTAGGGGTCATGGGGGGGGATTGGGGGAAAAATTGGGGTCATAGAAGGCCCATGGGGGTGGGGGGGGGGACATTGGGGTGATGGGGACAGATGTGGGGGGGGCATTGGGGTCATGGGGGGGGGGGCATGGAGTCCTGAGTGGTGCCAGGAGCCACTTTTGGGGTCCCCGAGGGGCTGTCGGAGCCCCTCCCTGACCCCTTCCCCTCCCCTTCTGCAGCCTGATGACCCCTGATGACCCCCCCCAAAAAAATTAAAAAAAAAAATAATAATAAATCAATAAAAAATGCTGCCGGGGGTGCGCACAGCACCCTTGGGGGCCCTGGAGGTGCCGGGCACCCCGTACAGCGTGCGGGTGCTGCAGGAGGGCTTCAGCCGCCCCGAGGATGAGGACGGCTCCTTCCTCGCCGACTGCTCCGTCACCCTCATCCGGGGGGGCCCCGTCACCGCCCTGGTGGACACGGGGGGGCCGTGGGGCTGCCGCCGCCTCCTGGCTCGACTGGAAGCCGCCGGGACCCCCCCCGAAAACGTCACCCACGTCCTTTGCACCCACGGCCACTCGGACCACGTGGGGAACCTCAACCTCTTCCCCCGAGCCTGGGTGCTGGTGGGCTTCGACCTCAGCCGGCCCTGGGGGGGGGGGGACGATGACAACGAGGGGGGGGGGCGTTATGTCCCCTTGGATTTAGCCCGGGGGGTCCCTTACGCCCCCCACCCGGGTTACGTGGAGGTGTTGCCCACCCCGGGCCACGTGCGGGCCCACGTCAGCGTGGCGGTGACGGGGACGTCGCTGGGGACGGTGGTGGCGGCGGGGGATTTGTTCGAGAGGGAGGGGGACCAGGGGGTGTGGGGGGCGCTGAGCGAGGACCCCCCCGAGCAGGAACGGAGCCGCCGCAAGGTGCTGGAGGTGGCCGACGTGGTGGTGCCGGGACACGGGGCGCCCTTCAGGGTTTTTAGGGAGGGGGGGTAAGGGGGGGGGGTAAAGGGGTGGGGGGGGGAAAATGGGGCCCCCCCATCCTCGTTTTTCTGCCCTGGGGTGGGATTGAGGAGGTGGGATTGGGGGTGTACCCAAAATAAATGGGGGAGAGCTGGGGGGGGCCCCAAAGGACAGGGGAGACCCCCAGGGATGTCCCCAAGAAAGAGGGGGGGCCCCTGGGGGGGTCCCCAAAGGACAGGGAGACCCCCCCCAAGGATGTCCCCCAAAAAAATGGGATCCTGGGGGTGTCCCCAAGAAAGAGGGGGGGTCCCCAAAGGACAGGGAGACCCCCCCCCAGGGATGTCCCCCAAAAAAATGGGATCCTGGGGGTGTCCCTAAGAAAGAGGGGGGGCCCCCGGGGATGTCCCCAAGAAAGAGGGGGGGCCCCTGGGGGGGTCCCAAAGGACAGGGGAGACCCCCCCAAGGATGTCCCCAAAGAAAATGGGATCTGGGGGTGACCCCAAAGGACGGGGGGGGACCCCTGGGGGTGTCCCCAAGCAAAGGGGACAGCCCCAGGGGTGTCCCCAAGGCCTCAAAGACCCCCAGAACCCCCCCAAAAAGGAAATAAAGCCCCCGAGCAGCCCCCCCCCCCCCCCGTGGTGCTGCCTCTCATTGGGGTGAGGAGGGAACCTCGGGGTGTCCCCAAGGGGGGGGGAGGGGGCAAGTATGGGGGGGGGTCTATGGTGGGGAGGGGAATTGGGGGGCCCCAGAATGGGGAGGGCAATGGGGGGGGGGTCCAGTTTGGGAAGGGAACTGGGGGGGGTCTGAGTATGGGGGGGCACTCGGGGGGGGGGTCTTAGTATGGGGGGGGGCACTGGGGGGGATCCCAGTGTATGTGGGGAATTGGGGGGGTCCCAGTATGGGGGGGATACTGGGGAGGTCCCAGTATGGGGGGGGGGGGCACTGGGGGGGTCCCAGTTTGGGAGGGGAACTGGGGGGGTCTGAGTATGGGGGGAGGCACTTGGGGGGGGGTCCCAGTTTGGGGGGGGCACTGGGGGGGTCCCAGTATGGGGGGAGGTCCCAGTTTGGGGGTGGAATTGGGGGGGGTCCCAGTATGGGGGGGGCACTGGGGGGGGTCGCCCAGTTTGGGGGGGAACTGAGGGGGTTCCCAGTATGGGGGCGGAACTGGGGGAGTCCCAGTTTGGGGGGGGGGGGGGAATGGGAGGGTCCCAGTATGGGGGGGTTACTGGGAGGGGGGGGTTGTCCCAGTTTGGGGGGGGCCCAGGAACACAGGAGGCGGAGGCGCGCGCTTTATGCAAATTATCTCATTAATATTAACGAGCAGACCACGCCCCCTTCCCGCGGCGCGCGCTCCCATTGGCGGGCAGAGAGGGGAGGGGCGGGAGGGGAGGGGCGGGGCCTGGTGGGTGATGGACGGGGCTCTCAGCCAATCGGGTGGCAGAATGGGAAAGGGGCGGGGCGGGGCGGTCAGCTGACCGGGGCCGGAGAGGGGAGATGGTGAGAGGGGAACTGGGGGAACTGGGAGGCACTGGGGGGAAACTGGGAGAACTGGGGGGGAAACTGGGGGGAAACTGGGTGAACTGGGGGGCACTGGGAGAACTGGGAGAGAAATTGGGGGCACTGGGATGGGGAAACTGGGGGGTACTGGGAGAACTGGGGGGGACTGGTTGGAAACTGGGAGGTACTGGGAGAACTGGGGGGAAACTGGGGAGCCTGGGTGGGAGCATTAGAGGGAAACTGGGAGAACTGGGAGGCACTGGGAGAACTGGCGGAGAACTGGGAGCCTGGGGGGCACTGGGATGGGGGCACTGGGAGAACTGGGAGGAAACTGGGTGAACTGGGGGGCACTGGGATGCGAGCACTGGGGGAAACTGGGATCACTGGGGGGGAACTGGGGCAAGTGGGATGTGAAAGTGGGGGCACTGGGGAGAAACTGGGTGAACTGGGAGAACTGTGGGGCAACCGGGGGCACTGGGGAGAAACTTGGAGAACTGGGGGGCAACTGGGGGCACTGGGATGGGTAACTGGGAGAACTGGGGGGCACTGGGATGGGTAACTGGGAGAACTGGGGGGCAACTGGAAGAACTGGGGGGCACTGGGATGGAGGAACTGGGAGAACTGGGGGGGAAACTGGGGGCACTGGGGAGAAACTGAGAGAACTGGGGAGAAACTGGGAGAACTGGGGGGCAACTGGGGGCACTGGGGGGCACTGGGATGGGTAACTGGGAGAACTGGGGGGGAAACCAGGGGCACTGGGGAGAAAGGGGAGAAACTGGGAGCCTGGAGGGGCACTGGGAGGACTGGGCCAGCAGCGTGGGGGGGGCACTGGGGGCGGCGGTGACGTGTGTCCCCGTGTCACCCCCCCGTGTCCCCCCCGTGTCCCCCCCGTCCCCAGACGACGGCGCTGACGCAGGGCCTGGAGCGCGTCCCCGACCAGCTGGGATACCTCGTCATCTGCGATGGCGCCGTGCTGGCCGTGAGCGGGGACACTGGGGACACTTGGGGACATCTGGGGACCTTTGGGGACATTGGGAACGGGGATATTTGGGGACACCGGGGATGTTTGGGGACACTGGGGACGTTTGGCGACATCTGGGGACAGTAGGGGATGGGGATATCTGGGGACTTTGGGGACATCTGGGGACATTGGGAACGGGGATATTTGGGGACATCTGGGGACACTTGGGGACATTGGGAGATGGGGACATCTGGGGACGTTTGTGGATGGGGATGTTTCGGGACACTGGGGACCTTTGGGGACACTAGGGGATGGGGATATCTGGGGACTTCGGGGACATCAGGGGCACTTGGGGACATCTGGGGACATTGGGAGATGGAGATATTTGGGACATCTGGGGACGTTTGGGGACATCTGGGGACACTTGGGGATATTTGGGGACACTGGGGATGCTTGGGGATGTTTGGGGACATCTGGGGACATTTGGAGACCTTTAGGGACACTAGGGAATGGGGATATTTGGGGACATTGGGGACCTTTGGGGACATCTGGGGAAATTGGGGATGGGGACATTGGGGACATCTGAGGACATTTGGGGATGGGGATATCTGGGGACACTTTAGGGACACCTGGGGACATTTGGGACACTTGCAGATGGGGATATTTGGGGACCTCTGGGGACGTTTGGGGACACTTGGGGACATCCGGGGATGTTTGGGGACAGGGATATTTGGAGACTTTGGGGACATCTGGGGACGGGCATATTTGGGGACTTTGGGGACAGGGATATTTGGGGCCCTTTGTGGATGTTTGGGAACACTGGGGATGTTTGGGGACGTCTGGGGATGTTTGGGGACATTTGGGGACATCAGGGACCTTTGGAGACCCTAGGGGATGGGGACCTTTGGGGACACTTGGGGATGGGGATGTTTGGGGACCTCTGGGGAACCTTTGGGGACCTCTGGGGACATCAGGGGATGTTTGGGAATGGGGCCACAAGACTTTTGGGGATGGGGGACAGGGACAGGCGAGCTTTGGGGACACTTGGGGACATTTGGGGACAGGGCTAAGTGACTTCGGAGACAGGAGCAGAAGCACGGGAGGCTTTTGGGGTCGGGATGGGGCCATTTGGGGCCACTTGGGGCCAGGCGAACGGGGCTATTTAGGGCCATTTGGGGACGTTGGGGACGTTGGGGACGTTGGGGACATCGTGTGACACGGCTGTCCCCAGTCGGCGGGGGACCTGGAGAACGACGAGCGCACGGCCACCGTGCTGGCGGGGCTGGTGGCCACCGCCTGCGGGCTGCGGCTGCCCCGCGGCCACCAGCCCCCCTTCCGCCGCCTCTCGGGTGAGTGACAGCCCTGTCCCCAAGGGGGTGGCACTGCCACCGGTGTCCCCAACGGGGTGGCACTGCCACCGGTGTCCCCAAAATGGAGGTGGCCCCGTGTTTGTCCTGTCCCCAGGGGGGTGGCGGTGGCCCCATGCTCGCCCTGTGCCTATAGTGGGGGTGTCACTGGTGTCCCCAAGGGGGTGGTGGCAGTGCCACTGGTGTCCCCAACAGGGTGACAGTGTCCCCAAGATGGGGGTGACCCCGTATCTGTCCTGTCCCCAAGGTGGTGGCACTGCCACCAGTGTCCCCAGGGTGGTGGCGGTGGCCCCATACTCATCCCGTCCCTATAGTGGGGGTGTCACTGGTGTCCCCAAGGGGGTGGTGGCACTGTCACCGGTGTCCCCAACAGGGTGGCACTGCCACTGGTGTCCCCAGGGTGATGTTAGTGTCCCTTTTGTCCCCCTGTCCCTATGGTGGCAGTGTCACCAGTGTCCCCAAAATGGAGGTGGCCCCGTATTTATCCTGTCCCCAAGGTGGTGGCAGTGCCACTGGTGTCCCTGGGGTGACGTCAGTGTCCCTTTTGTCCCCCTGTCCCCACAGTGGCACTGCCACCGGTGTCCCCAAGGTGGTGGCAGCGCCATCAGTGTCCCCAGACCATCGGTGTCCCCACTCTCCCCGTGCCCGCAGTGTCCCCAGGGCGGTGGCGGTGTCCCCACACCCATCCTGTCCCCGTGCCCATGGTGTCCTTGGGGGGGTGGCAGTGTCCCCAATGTCCCCAAATGTCCCCAAATGTCCCCGCAGTGGTGTTTGGGGACCACTCCCTGCTCGTCACCCCCCTCGGCCCAGAAGCTTTTCGTGGTGAAACGCCAGAACCGCACCCAGGAGCCCGCCACCGCCTGAGCCACCGCGTCCCCAAGGCCACCACCGTGTCCCCAAGGCCACCACCGCGTCCCCTGGTGTCCCCCCCCACGGGGCCGAGGCAATAAATGGTGTCCCCGTGTCCCCAAATTGGCCTCGTTTTTTTTTTTTTTTGGAGGGGGAATGGGGCGTTTTGGGGACGGCGGGCTCGGCTGTGTCACTGTCACCGTCGTGGTGTCCTTGTCACCATCCCAACGTCACTGTCACCGCCCCAGTGTCACTGTCACTGCTACATTGTCACCATCCCAGTGTCCTTGTCACCACCCCAGTGTCACTGTCACCATCCAAGCGTCATTGTCGCTACCACAATGTCATTGTCACCACATTGTCACCATCCCAGTGTCCCTGTCACCATCCCAGTGTCCTTGTCACAATCCCAGTGTCATTTTCACCCAGTGTCCTTGTCACCAGCACGAGGTCCTTGTCACCATCCCAGTCACTGTCACCACCATAGTGCCACTGTCACCATCCCAGTGTTGTTGTCACCACCCCAGTGCCGTTGTCACCATCACAATGTCCTTGTCACCGTCCCAGTACCCTTGTCACCATCCCAGTATCCTTGTCACCACCACATTGTCACCATCCCAGTGTCATTTTCACCCGGTACCCTTGTCACCATCCCAGTGTCACTGTCACAATGTCGCTGTCACCATCCCAGTGTCCTTGTCACAATCCCAGTGTCACTGCCACCATCAAGGTGTCTGTCACCATCATGTCACTGTCACCACCACGGTGTCCTTGTCACCATCCCTGTGTCATTGTCACCACCCCAGTGTCCTCGTCACCATCCCACTGTACTTGTCACAATGTCATTGTCACCATCCCAGTGCCATTGTCACCATCACAATGTCCTTGTCACCGTCCCAGCATCACTGTCACCACCCCACTCTCCTTGTCACCTTGTCACCCAATCCCATTATCACCCCCCCGATGTCACCGCCACCACCCCTATGTCACCGCCACCCCCCCGATGCCATTGTCACCCCCCTGATGTCACTGCCACCCCCCAATGCCATTGTCACCCCGATGTCACCGTCACCCCGGCGGCGCCGCCGCCTTTATTGGCCCCAATAAATAACACAGACGTAAAGTGCCACCCGTGGCCGGGGGGGGGAGGGAGGGGGGGGGGGGGTGACAACGAGGGGACGTCCCCATTGCCCCCCCCCCCCCCCAAAAGGGGCACAGGGCTTGGCAGTGCGGGTCCCCAACGGCCCCAAATCCCCCCGTTTTGTCCCCAAAAGCAGCCGGATCATGTAAACAGCGCGGGACGCGTCCCCCCCGTCCCTAAAATCATTGTGTGCCCCCCCCAGCCCCCCCCTGGGATTGGGGACCCCCCCTTTGTCACCCCAATTTGGGGTCCCCTTTTGTCCCCCAGGCTTGGGGACAACCCCTTTGTGTCCCCCCCCCCCCCCCCCACAGTGGCACGTGGCAGCGAAGCAACAGGCTCAGCCCCCCCCCCTAAAAAAAACAGGGTCCCCGCGCGCCCCCTGCCCCAAATCCCCCCCCCAAAAGCCGATTTTGGGTTTTTTTTTTTGGGGGGGGGTCACTTGACGGGCTCCACCACCAGCACCTTGCACTCCCTCTTGGCGATTTTGTCGAGGGACAGGGCCGCTCGCTCCGGGGGGGGCGCGGGGAGGGGGCGTCCCACCGGGGACCCCACGGGGGGGGTGATGGCGCGGCGCTCCATCACGCTGCCCGACCTGGAAAAAAGAAAAGGGGGGGGGCACCCCAAAATGTCCCAAAAAGAGGGATCGTGGGTATAAAATGGTCCCCCAAAGGGCTGGGGGCTCAAAGTGGTCCCAAAAAATGGGGGGGGCGGCACAAAGTATCCCCAAAAGGGGGGGATGCTGGGGGGAGGACTGGGGGTGTCCCCAGGTCTGACCCCATACCCCAAACCCCCCCCCCCACATACCCCCAAATCCCCATATTTCCCCCCAAACGCCCTTATTTGCCCCAAAACCGCCATGTATTGCACCAAATCCCTGTTTTTTTGCCCCAAAACCCACCTGATGAGGTGGCCAAGGGCTGGCTGCTGGTGGGAGAAGGACTGGGAGCGCCCCAGACCCGACCCCATACCGCAAAACACCTGTATTTCCCCCCAAAATTCCATATTTCTCCCCAAAACTCTCATATTCTCCCCAAAACCCCCCATATATTGCCCAAAATCACCGTTTTTCACCCCAAAACCCACCTGATGAGGTGGCTGCGGGCTGGCTGCTTGTGGGAGAAGGACTGGGAGCGCCCCAGGCCTGACCCCATACCCCAAAACACCCATATATCCTCCCCAAAGCCCCCCAAAACACCCCAATCTCCCCCCCAAAAAAACATATATTGCCCAAAATCCCCGTTTTTCGCCCCAAAACCCACCTGATGAGGTGGCCGCGGGCTGGCTGCTGGTGGGAGAAGGACTGGGAGCGCCCCAGGCCTGACCCCATACCCCAAAACCCCCATATTTCCCCCCCAAATCGCCTATTTCCCCCCAAATCTCTATGTTTCCCTCCTCAAATTAAATATATATTGCCCCAAATCCCCGTTTTTCGCCCCAAAACCCACCTGATGAGGTGGCCGCAGGCCGGCTGCTGGTGGGAGAAGGACTGGGAGCACCCCGCGCCCAACCCCATACCCCAAAACCCCCATATTTCCCCCCCAAACCCTCCGAAAACACCCCTATCTCCACCCCAAAAAAACATATATTGCCCCAAATCCCCGTTTTTGGCCCCAAAACCCACCTGATGAGGTGGCTGCGGGCCAGCTGCTGGTGGGAGAAGGACTGGGAGCGCCCAAGATTCAATCTCATACCCCAAAACCCTCATATTTCCCCCCAGAACTCCCCAAAAAACTCTCATACTTCCCCCAAACCCCCATATATTGCCCAAAATCCCCGTTTTTCGCCCCAAAACCCACCTGATGAGGTGGTCACGGGCTGGCTGCTGATAGGAGAAGGACTGGGAGCGCCCCAGGCCTGACCCCATACCCCAAAACACCCATATATCCTCCCCAAAGCCCCCTAAAACACCCCAATCTCCCCCCAAACCCTATGTATATTGCCCAAAATCCCCCTTTTTCACCCCAAAACCCACCTGATGAGGTGGCCGCGGGCCGGCTGCTGGTGGGAGAAGGACTGGGAGCACCCCAGATCTGACCCCATACCCCAAAACCCCCATATTTCCCCCCAAAACTCCATATTTCTCCCCAAAACCCACGTATATTGCCCAAAATCCCCGTTTTTTGCCCCAAAACCCACCTGATGAGGTGGCCGCGGGCCGGCTGCTGGTGGGAGAAGGACTGGGAGCGCCCCAGGCCTGACCCCATACCCCAAAACACCCATATATCCCCCCCAAAGCCCCCCAAAACACCCCAATCTCCCCCCCAAAAAAACATATATTGCCCAAAATCCCTGTTTTTCGCCCCAAAACCCACCTGATGAGGTGGCCGCGGGCCGGCTGCTGGTGGTAGAAGGACTGGGAGCACCCCAGATCTGACCCCATACCCCAAAACCCCCGTATTTCCCCCCCCAAAATCGCCTATTTCCCCCCAAATCTCTATATTTCCCTCCTCAAATTATATATATATTGGCCAAAATCCCCGTTTTTCACCCCAAAACCCACCTGATGAGCTGTCCGCAGGCCGGCTGCTGGTGGGAGAAGGACTGGGAGCGCCCCAGATCCGACCCCATACCCCAAAACCCCCATATTTCCCCCCAAAACTCCATATTTCTCCCCAAAACCCACGTATATTGCCCAAAATCCCCGTTTTTCGCCCCAAAACCCACCTGATGAGGTGGCCGCGGGCCGGCTGCTGGTGGGAGAAGGACTGGGAGCGCCCCAGGCCCGCCTGGTGCCTCTCCACCAGGTCCCTCACCGCCGGGCTGCCGGGGCTGCTGCGTCGCGATAGCGCCCGCGCCTCGGCGCTGCCCACGCTGGCCGTGAACTGCAGCTTCAGCTTCATGTGCTGAGACAGCTGGGGGGGCACGGGGGGGTCGGGGGGAGGCCCGGGACCCCCCCCCGGCCTCCCCTTTTTGGCCCCGGAGGCCCCCGGCCTCGCCTCGAGGGAGGGCAGAGGGATATGGGGTCGGGGTGGGGTTGTAGGGATACGGTGATGCGGTGGATTTCCCCATTTGGCCTCCCCTCTTTTGGCCTCTTCTCCTCGTTTGGCCTCCCCATATTTGGCCTCCCCTAATTTGGCCTCCAGATTTTGGCCTCGGAGGTCCCCGGCCTCTCCTCGAGGGCAGACAGAGGGATATGGGGTCGAGGCGGGGACATAGGGACACGGAGACACCATGAATTTCCCCATTTGGCCTCCTCTAATTTGGCCTCCTCTCCTCGTTTGGCCTCTACTCATTTGTCCTCCCCTAATTCAGCCTCCCTTTTTTGGCCTCGGAGGTCCCCGGCCTCTCCTCAAGAGCGGGCAAAGGAATATGGGGTCGAGGTGGGACATAGGGACATGGAGACACCATGAATTTCCCCATTTGGCCTCCCCTCCTCGTTCAGCCTCCTCTAATTTGGCCTCTTCTCCTCCTCGTTTTGGCCTCCCCTAATTTGGCCTCCCCATTTTGGCCCTGGTGGCCTCCAGCCTCACCTCAAGGGAGGGCAGAGGGATATGGGGTCGAGGAGGGGACATAGGGACATGGAGACACCGTGAATTTCCCCATTTGGCCTCCTCTAATTTGTCCTCTCCTCCTCGTTTGGCCTCCCCTCATTTGTCCTCCCCTAATTCAGCCTCCGTTTTTTGACCCTGGAGGCCTCTGGCCTCACCTCAAGGGTGAGCAGAGGAATATGGGGTCAAGGAGGGGATGTAGGGACGCAAAGACACCATAAATTTCCCCATTTGGCCTCCCCTCCTCGTTCAGCCTCCTCTAATTTGGCCTCTTCTCCTCCTCATTTTGGCCTCTCCTAATTTGGCCTCCCCTTTTTGGCCCTGGAGGCCTCCAGCCTCGCCTCGAGGGCAGGCAGAGGAATATGGGGTCGAGGAGGGGACATAGGGACACGGAGACACCATGAATTTCCCCATTTGGCCTCCCCTCCTCATTCATCCTCCCCTCTCTTTTGGCCTCTTCTCCTCCTCGTTTTGGCCTCCCCTAATTTGGCCTCCAGATTTTGGCCTTGGAGGTCCCCGGCCTCACCTCAAGGGCGGGCAGAGGGATATGGGGTCGAGGAGGGGACATAGGGACATGGAGACACCATAAATTTTCCCATTTGGCCTCCCTTTCTCATTCATCCTCCCCTCATTTGGCCTCCTCTCTTTTGGCCTCTTCTTCTCGTTTGGCCTCTCCTAATTTTTCCTCCCCATTTTGGCTCTGGTGGCCTCTGGCCTCACCTCAAGGGCAGGCAGAGGAATATGGGGTCGAGGAGGGGATGTAGGGACACAAAGACACCATGAATTTCCCCATTTGGCCTCCCTTTCTCATTCATCCTCCTCTAATTTGTCCTCTCCTCCTTGTTTGGCCTCCCCTTGTTTGTCCTCCCCTAATTTTTCCTCCCCATTTTGGCTCTGGTGGCCTCCAGCCTCACCTCAAGGGCAGGCAGAGGACTATAGGGTCGAGGAGGGGATGTAGGGACGCAAAGACACCATGAATTTCCCCATTTGGCCTCCCTTTCTCATTCATCTTCCCTTCATTTGGCCTCCTCTCCTCATTTGGCCTCCCTTTTTTGGCCCCGGAGGTCCCCGGCCTCACCTCAAGAGCGGGCAGAGGAATATGGGGTCGAGGAGGGGACATAGGGACACGGAGACACCATGAATTTCCCCATTTGGCCTCCCCTCCTCGTTCAGCCTCCTCTAATTTGGCCTCCTCGTTTGGCCTCTACTCATTTGTCCTCCCCTAATTCAGCCTCCGTTTTTTGACCCCGGAGGCCCCTCAGCCAAACCCATGGCCAGAAGGGAACCTCCCACCCGTGGCGACCCCACGAGCCCCCCGCCCGTCCTCCCCCATCCCTCCCCCCTTCCCTTCCCCTCCCCTCCCAGCCTCCCCTTCCCCTCCCGGCCTCCCCCCGTCCCCGGGGCCTCCCCCCGGGGCCTCCCCCACCTCGAAGAGGCCGGCGCGCAGGGCCTGGAAGGCGACGCGGATGGTGCGGGCGCTGCCCTTGCGCGAGGAGCCCAGGTTGGTGAGGGGCGTGTGGCACACGATGGCGTCCAGGGCCGCCTGCGTGGCGCGGCGCTCGGGGCCCGACAGGGACTTTCCTGGGGGGGGCGGGGGAGGCCGCTGTCACCTCCTGTCCCCTCCTGGCCTCCGCTGTCCCCTCCCAGCCTCCACCGACCCCTCCTGGCCTCCCTTGTCCCCTCCCTGTCACCCCTGTCCCCCTCCCGGCCTCCTCTGTTCCCTCCCGGCCTCCACCGACCCCTCCTGGCCTCCACCAACCCCTCCTGGCCTCCCCTGTCCCCTCCCTGTCACCCTTGTCCCCTCCCGGCCTCCACTGTCCCCTCCTGGCCTCCCTTGTCCCCTCCCTGTCACCCTTGTCCCCTCCTGGCCTCCTGTCCCCTCCTGGCCTCCACTGACCCCTCCTGGCCTCCTCTGTCCCCTCCCTGTCACCCCTGTCCCCTCCCGGCCTCCACCAACCCCTCCTGGCCTCCCCTGTCCCCTCCCTGTCACCCTTGTCCCCTCCCAGCCTCCCTTGTCCCCTCTTGGTCACCCCTGTCCCCTCCCTGTCACCCTTGTCCCCTCCCAGCCTCCCTTGTCCCCTCTTGGCCTCCCCCGTCCCCTCCCGGCCTCTCCTGTCCCCTCCAGGTCACCCCTGTCCCCTCCTGGCCTCCCTTTTCTTTTCCTGGCCTCCCCTGTCCCCTCCCGGCCTCCTCTGTCCCCTCCCGGCCTCCACCGACCCCTCCTGGCCTCCCTTGTCCCCTCTCTGTCACCGTTGTCCCCTCCCAGCCTCCCTTGTCCCCTCCTGGCCTCCTGTCCCCTCCCTGTCACCCTTGTCCCCTTCCAGACTCCCCTACCTCCCCTGTCCCCTCCTGGTCACTCATTGTCCTCTCCTGGCCTCCTTTGTCCCCTCCTGGTCACCCTTGTCCCCTCCTGGCCTCCCTTGTCCCCTCCCGGTCCCTCTCAGCCCCTCACTTGTCCCCCCCCGCTGAGCCTGACCCCATCCTGGCCCCTCTCTTTTCCATATTTGTCCCCTGTCCCCACCCTTCCCCACTCCCTTGTCCCTATCCTGTCCCCATCCCCACCCTGTCCCCATTCCTGACCCCTTGTCCCCATCCCCACCCCCATCCTGTCCCCTTGTCCCCATCCCTGTTCCTGTCCCCATTCTTGTCCCGTCCCCATCCCATCCCCATTCCATCCTGTCCCCTCTCCCTGTCCCCATCCCCTCTCCCTGTCCCTGTCCCCTTGTCCCCTGTCCCCGTCCCCGTCCCATCCCATCCTGTTCCCTGTCCCCTATCCCCATCCCATCCCCATCCCCTCTCCCTGTCCCCTTGTCCCCTGTCCCCATCCCCTGTCCCCATTCCATTCCATCCCCATCCTGTCCCTTGTCCCCTGTCCCCTTGTCCCCTGTCCCCATCCCCTCTCCCTGTCCCTGTCCCCGTCCCCATCCTGTCCCCTTGTCCCTGTCCCCATCCCTGTCCCCTGTCCCTGTCCCTTGTCCCCATCCCATTCCATCCCCATCCCATCCCCACTCCTGTCCCCTTGTCCCCTGTCCCCATCCCCTCTCCTTCTCCCTGTCCCCATCCCGTCCCCTCTCCTGTCCCCTGGTCCCCCTGTCCCCGTCGCACCGGCGGTGGCGGTGTCGGGCGTCCAGACGAGGCGCACGGCGAGGAAGTCCTGCAGCTCGTTGAGCAGGGTGTAGGTGACGGTGAAGCGCTGGCGCGCGCGCACTGGGGACTCGCAGGCGGCCGTCATCACGAAGCGGGGACGCTCCAGGCGGATGCTGGGCAGCCTGGGGGGGGACACGGGGACAGCGGGGGGGACACGGGGACAGCGGGGGGGGACGGGGACATCAAGGGGACAGGGACGTCAGGGAGGCACCTCATAGTTTGGGGACATGGGGATGGGGACATCAGGGGGGGAACAGGGACTTCAAGGGGACAGGGATGTCAGGGGGGGACCTTATGAGTTGGGGACATGGGGACACTGAGGGGGCACCTCACAGCTTGGGGACATGGGGACAGGGACATCAGGGGGGCACCTCATAGTTTGGGGACATGGGGACAGGGACATCAATGGGACGGGGATGTCAGGGGGGGACAGGGACGTCAGGGGGGCACGTCGTAACTCAGGGACATGGGGACACTGAGGGGACACCTCTTGGTTTGGGGATATAGGGACAGGGACACTGGGGGGGACAGGGACGTCAGGGGGGGACGGGGACATCAGGGGGGCACCTCATAGTTTGGGGACATGGGGACAGGGACATCGGGGGGGGACGGGGACATCAAGGGGAGCACCTCTTAGTTTTGGGTCATGGGGATGAGGACAGGGACACTGAGGGGGCACCTTGTAAGTTGGGGCTATGGGGACAGGGACATCAGGGGGGACGGGGACATCAGGGGGGATGGGGACATCAAGGGGAACACCTTATAACTTGGGGACACAGGGACGGGGACATTGGATGGGGACAGGGACACCTAGAGGGGCACCTCATGGCTTGGGGACATGGGGATGGGGACATCGGGGGGGGCACCTCGTAACTTGGGGACATGGGGACACTGAGGGGACACCTCCTAGTTTGGGGACATGGGGACAGGGACATGGTATGGGGACAGGGACACCTAGAGGGTCACCTTGTAACTTGGGGACACAGACATCGGGGGGGATGGGGACATCAGGGGGGCACCTCCTAGTTTGGGGACATGGGGATGGGGACAGGGACACTGAGGGGGCACCTCATAACTTGGGGCCATGGGGACAGGGACATCAGGGGGGGGATGGGGACATCAGGGGGGCACCTCGTAACTTGGGGACACTGAGGGGGCACCTCATAACTTGGGGACATGGGGACACTGAGGGGACACCTCCTAGTTTGGGGATATAGGGACAGGGACATCAGGGGGGGACCTCGTAACTTGTGGACACAGGGACACTGAGGGGACACCTAGTTTGGGGACATGGGGACAGGGACATTGGGGGGGCACCTTGTAACTTGGGGATATGGGGACAGGGACATCAAAGGGAGGGGGACATCGGGGGGGCAAATTGTAACTCGGGGACACGGGGACAGGGACATCGGGGGTGTGGGGACATCAGGGGGCACCTCGTAACTCAGGGACACGGGGATGGGGACATTGAGGGGGGACAAGGACATTGGGGGGACACCTCATGACTTGGGGACATGGGGACAGGGACATGGTGTGGGGACAGGGACATCAAGGGGGTCACCTCACAGCCTGGGGACAGGGGATGGGGACAGTGGCAACAGGGTTTTGGGGTCTTCCTGTTCAGGAATGGGGTTTTGGGGTCCCCTCCTGTTTAGGGACGGGTTTTTGGGGTGCTCCCATTTAGGGACACGGTTTTGGGGTCTATGCTTGTTGGAGACAGGGTTTTGGGATCCCTCCTGTTTAGGGACGGGGTTTTGGGGTCCCTCCTCATTGGAACAGGACTTTGGGGCCCCTCCTGTTTAGGAACAGGGTTTTGGGGCCCCTCCTATTTAGGGATGAAGTTTTGGGGCCCCTCCTTGTTGGGGATGGGGTTTTGGGTCCCTCTGGTTTTGGGAATGGGGTTTTGGGGTCCCTCCTTCTTGGAAATGGGTTTTTGGGGTCCCCTCTGGTTTTGGGATCTCTTCTTGCAGGGGGACAGAGTTTGGGATCCCTCCTGTTTAGGGTCAGGGTTTTGGGGTCCCTCCTTCTTGGGGACTGGACTTTGGGGCCCCCCTGTTTAGGGACGGGGTTTTGGGGTCCCTCCTGTTTAGGGTCGGGATTTTGGAGTCCCTCCTTGTTGGGGATAGGGTTTTGGGGTCCCTCCTTCTTGGGAAGGGGGTTTTGGGGTCCCTCTGGTTTTGGGATCTCTCCTTGCAGGGGACAGGACTTTGGGGTCCCTCCTGTTTAGGAACAGGGTTTTGGGATCCCTCCTATTTAGGGTCGGGGTTTTGGGGTCCCTCCTGTTTGGGGTTGGGGTTTCAGGGTTCCCCCTGTTTAGGGTGGGGGTTTGGGGTCCCTCCTATTTAGGGTGGGGGTTTTGGGGTCCCTCCTCGTTGGAACAGGACTTTGGGGTCCCTCCTGTTTGGGGTCAGGGTTTCGGGGTCCCTCCTGTTTAGGGTGGGGTTTTCGGGGTCCCCCTGTTTAGGGTCGGGGTTTTGGGGTCCCTCCTGTTTAGGGTGGGGGTTTCGGGGTCCCTCCTGTTTGGGGGTGTGGGTTTTGGGGTCGGGGGGGGCTCTCACCGGTAGTGTGTGTAGATGCTGCTGGTGAAGGGCAGCTTTGGGGTCGACCACTGCACCACGGCCACCAGGGGCACCTCCAGGCCCTGGGGGGGGGGGGGGCACAAAGGGACCCCAATATCCTCACCCCCCTGTCCCCGGCAAGGGGGGGGGGGGGCATCCCCCAAATAGGGGCGGGGATTTCGGGGTCCCCAGTGTCCCCAAACGGGGTTACCCTGGGGGTGGTCCCCAAGGCGCCCCCAAAAAGGATGATATATCCCCATTTCCCCCCATTTTCCCCCATTCCCCCCTGCCCCCCCCACACCCCCTTGCCCCCCCCATACCCCCATTTCCCCGTTTCTCCCCATTTGCCCCTGCCCCCCCCCCACACCCCCATATCTCCCTGACCCCGTTCCCCCCCTACACCCCTGTGCCCCCCTATATCCCCCCCATATCCCCATTGTCCCCCCCATATCCCCACTTCCCCCCGTTTCCCCCCATTCCCCCCTGCGCCCCCAAATCCACCTGCCCCCCCCCACACCCCCCTGCCCCCCCTTGTTCCCCTGCCCCCCCCACTCCCCCCCCATATCCCCATGCCCCCCCTATTCCCCCATGCTGCCCCCATATCCCCATTTCCCCCCATTTCCTCCTGCACCCCCAACCCCCCCCGCTCCCCCCACTCCCCTTTAGCCCCCCTTGTTCCTCTGCCCCCCCCCGCTCCCCCCCCATTCCCCCGTCCCCCCCATTCCCCGTTCCCCCCCCGATATCCCCATGCCCCCCCAAAACCCTCATGCTGCCCCCATATCCCCATTTCCCCCCATTTCCCCCCATTCCCCCCTGCACCCCCAAACCCCCCCTGCCCCCCCCCCACACCCCCCTGCCCCCCCACGCCCCCCTGCCCCCTCCCGGGCCCCCCCCACCTCCTTGGCGTCCTCGGGGGGCCTCTCGGGGGCCTGGAGCTGGAAGAGGAAGTTGTGCTCCTCCAGGGCGCTCAGGGCGCAGGGACACGCCGAGCCCGCGCCCGCCACGCGGCAGAAGGCGCCCACCGGGACCTCGCCCGAGTGGTGGCTGCGGGGACATTTGGGGACAGTTTGGGGACGGTTTGGGGACGTCGGGGGACAGTGGGGACGGTTTGGGGACGTTGGGGGCGGTTTGGGGACAGTGGGGGCGGTTTGGGGGATGTTGGGGGATGTTTTGGGGGTGTTTGGGGGACACTGGAGATGTTTTGGGGGCATTGGAGATGTTTTGGGGCATTTGGGACGGTTTGGGACATTGGGGGGATGATTTGGGGACGTTGGGGATGTTGGGGGATGTTTTGGGGGTGTTTGGGGGACATTGGGGATGTTTTGGGGGGCATTTGGGGGACATTGGGGATGTTTTGGGGGCATTTGGGGACATTGGGGGACAGTGGGACGGTTTGGAGGATGTTGGGGGATGTTTTGGGGGTGTTTGGGGGACATTGGGGATGTTCTGGGGGCATTTGGGGGACATTGGAGATGTTTTGAGGACATTGGAGATGTTTTGGGGACATTGGAGATGTTTTGGGGATGGTTTGGGGACATTTTGGGGACGGTTTGGGGACATTGGGGGAATGATTGGGGATGTTTGGGGATGTTGGGGATGTTTTGGGGGCATTTGGGGAGCACTGGGGATGTTTTGGGGGGCATTTGGGGGACATTGGAGATGTTTTGGGGGCACTGGAGATGTTTTGGGGGCATTTGGGGGCATTTTTGGGGACATTGGGGGGATGATTTGGGACGTTGGGGATGTTGGGGGGCATTTGGGGACATTGGGGATGTTTTGGGGGCATTTGGGGGACATTGGAGATGTTTTGGGGGCATTTGGGGACATTGGGGGACAGTGGGGACGGTTTGGGGGATGTTGGGGGATGTTTTGGGGACATTGGGGATGTTCTGGGGGCATTTGGGGGACATTGGAGATGTTTTGAGGACATTGGAGATGTTTTGGGACATTGGAGATGTTTTGGAGATGGTTTGGGGACATTTTTGGGGACGGTTTGGGGACATTGGGGGGATGATTTGGGGACGTTGGGGATGTTGGGGGATGTTTTGGGGGCGTTTGGGGGACATTGGGATGTTTTGGGGGCATTTAGGGTGATTTGGAGATGTTTTGGGGGCATTAGAGATGTTTTGGGGGCATTTGGGGACATTTTGGGGACATTGGGGGACAGTGGGGACGGTCTGGGGGATGTTGGGGGATGTTTTGGGGGTGTATGGGGGACATTGGGGATGTTTTGGGGGGCATTTGGGGGACATTGGAGATGTTTTGGGGGCATTTGGGGACAGTGGGGACGGTTTGGGCGATGTTGGGGATGTTTTGGGGGTGTTTGGAGGACATTGGGGATGTTTTGGGGGGCATTTGGGGGTGATTTGGGACGTTTTGGGGGCATTGGAGATGTTTTGGGGCATTTGGGGGACATTGGGGGACAGTGGGGACGGTTTGGGGATGTTGGGGGATGTTTTGGGGGTGTTTGGGGAGCACTGGGGATGTTCTGGGGGGCATTTGGGGGACATTGGAGATGTTTTGGGGGCATTTGGGGACATTTTGGGGACATTGGGGGACAGTGGGGACGGTCTGGGGGATGTTGGGGGATGTTTTGGGGTGTTTGGAGGACATTGGGGATGTTTTGGGGGGCATTTGGGGGACATTGGAGATGTTTTGAGGACATTGGAGATGTTTTGGAGATGTTTTGGGGACGTTTTGGGGACATTGGGGGGATGATTTCGGGACGTTGGGGATGTTGGGGGATGTTTGGGGGGCGTTTGGGGGACATTGGGGATGTTTTGGGGGGCATTTAGGGGTGATTTGGGGATGTTTTGGGGGCATTGGAGATGTTTTGGGGGCATTTGGGGACATTTTGGGGACATTGGGGGACAGTGGGGACGGTTTGGGGGATGTTGGGGGATGTTTTGGGGGATGTTGGGGGATGTTTTGGGGTGTATGGGGGACATTGGGATGTTTTGGGGGTGTTTGGGGAACATTGGGGATGTTTGGGGGGCATTTGGGGGACATTGGAGATGTTTTGAGGACATTGGAGATGTTTTGGAGATGTTTTGGGGACGTTTTGGGGACATTGGGGGGATGATTTCGGGACGTTGGGATGTTGGGGGATGTTTGGGGGGCGTTTGGGGGACATTGGGGATGTTTTGGGGGGCATTGGAGATGTTTTGGGGCATTTTGGGACATTTGGGGGACTTTGGGGGACAGTGGGGACGGTTTTGGGGATGTTGGGGGATGTTTTGGGGTGTTTGGGGGACATTGGGGATGTTTTGAGGGGCATTTGGGGTGATTTGGGGACGTTTTGGGGGCATTGGAGATGTTTTGGGGGCATTTGGGGGACAGCGGGGACGGTTTGGGGGATGTTTTGGGGTGTTTGGGGAGCACTGGGGATGTTTTGGGGGCATTTGGGGGCATTGGAGATGTTTTGGAGACATTTGGGGACAGTTTGGGGGATGTTGGGGGTGATTTGGGACGTTTTGGGGATGTTGGGGATGTTTGGGGGCGTTTGGAGGCATTGGAGATGTTTTGGGGACATTTTGGGGATGTTGGGGGATGTTCTGGGGACACTGGGGATGTTCTAAGGACGTTTGGGGGGATAGTGGGGATGCTTGGGACATTTTGGGGATGTTTTGGGGTTGTTTGGGGAACATTAGAGATGTTTTGGGGACACTGGACATGTTTTGGGGGCATTTGGGGGATGCCTGGGGGACACTGGAGATGTTTGGTGAATATTGGGGATGTTTTGGAGATGCTTTGGGGGCACTGGGGGGATGTTGGGGGATATTTTGGGGGCATTGGAGATGCTTGGGGGACATTGGGGATGTTTTGGGGGTTGTTTGAAGACATTGGAGATGTTTTGGGGACACTGGGGATGTTTTGGGACATTTTGGGGAGTACTGGGGATGTTGGAGATGTTTTGGGGGTGCTTTCAGGGTACTTGTGGGCCATTAGGAATGGCTGGGGGACTTTTAGGGGACATTGGGACGTTTTGAGGACACTCTGGGGACGTTTGGGGGATGTTAGAGATGTTTTAGGGACATTTGGGAACGATTTGGGGGATGTTGGGGGAACACTGGGGATGTTTTGGGGCATTTGGGGGACATTGGAGATGTTTTGAGGACATTGGAGATGTTTTGGGGACATTTGGGGACGGTTTGGGGGATGTTGGGGTGATTTGGGGATGTTTTGGGGGTGTTTGGAGGCATTGGAGATGTTTTGGGGACACTTGGGGATGTTTGGGGGATGTTGGGAGATGCTTTGGGGGTGTTTGGGGGACACTGGAGATGTTTTGGGGACATTTTGGGGGATATTTGGGATGTTCTGGGGACACTGGAGATGTTTTGGGGGCGTTTGGGGGACTCTTGGGGAACATTGGGGATATTTTGGGGACGTTTGGGGGACGTTGGAGATGTTTTGGGGGTGTTTGGGGGATGCCTGGGGGACACTGAGGGTGTTTTGGGTATGTTGGGGGACACTGGAGGTGTTTTGGGACATTTTGGGGGATATTGGGGATGTTCTGGGGACATTTTGGGGACACTGGGGATGTTTGGGGGACATTTTGGGGAACACTGTGGATGTTTTGGGGACATTTTGGGGAATACTGGGGATGTTGGAGATGTTTTGGGGGTGCTTTCAGGGTACTTGTGGGCCATTAGGAACGGCTGGGGGACTTTTAGGGGATAGTGGAGCTGTTTTGGGGACACTGGAGCTGTTTTGGGGACACCAGAGCTGTTTTGGGGGCATTTTGGGATGTTTTGGGGGCATTTTGGGGATGTTTTGAGAATGTGCTGGGGACATTTGAGGGATGTTAGAGATGTTTTGGGGACATTTGGGGACGATTTGGGGGATGTTGGGGGAACACTGGGGATGTTTTGGGGGCATTTGGGGGACATTGGAGATGTTTTGAGGATATTGGAGATGTTTTGGGGACATTTGGGGACGGTTTGGGGGATGTTGGGGGGTGATTTGGGGATGTTTTGGGGGTGTTTGGAGGCATTGGAGATGTTTTGGGGACACTTGGGGATGTTTGGGGGATGTTGAGAGATGCTTTGGGGGTGTTTGGGGTCACTGGAGATGTTTTGGGGACGATTTTGGGGGACACTGGGGATGTTTGGGGGACACTTTGGGGAATACTGGGGATGTTGGAGATGTTTTGGGGGTGCTTTCAGGGTACTTGTGGGCCATTAGGAACGGCTGGGGACTTTTAGGGGATAGTGGAGCTGTTTTGGGGACACTGGAGCTGTTTTGGGGGCATTTTGGGGATGTTTTGGGGGCATTTTGGGGATGTTTTGAGAACGTGCTGGGGACGTTTGAGGGATGTTAGAGATGTTTTGGGGACATTTGGGGACGATTTGGGGGATGTTGGGGGAACACTGGGGATGTTTTGGGGGCATTTGGGGGACATTGGAGATGTTTTGAGGACATTGGAGATGTTTGGGGACATTTGGGGACGGTTTGGGGGATGTTGGGGTGATTTGGGGATGTTTTGGGGGTGTTTGGAGGCATTGAAGATGTTTTGGGGACACTTGGGGATGTTTGGGGGATGTTGAGAGATGCTTTGGGGGTGTTTGGGGTCACTGGAGATGTTTTGGGGACATTTTGGGGAACACTGGGATGTTTTGGGGACATTTTGGGGAATACTGGGGATGTTGGAGATGTTTTGGGGGTGCTTTCAGGGTACTTGTGGGCCATTAGGAACGGCTGGCGGACTTTTAGGGGATAGTGGAGCTGTTTTGGGACACTGGAGCTGTTTTGGGACACCGGAGCTGTTTGGGGGCATTTTGGGGATGTTTTGGGGCATTTTGGGGATGTTTTGAGAACGTGCTGGGACATTTGAGGGATGTTAGAGATGTTTTGGGGACATTTGGGGACGATTTGGGGGATGTTGGGGGAACACTGGGGATGTTTTGGGGGCATTTGGGGGACATTGGAGATGTTTTGAGGACATCGGAGCTGTTTTGGGGACACTAGAGCTGTTTGGGGACATTTTGGGGAATACTGGGGATGTTTTGGGGCCGTGCTGGGGACGTTTGAGGGATGTTGGAGATGTTTTGGTGCCATTTGGAGGCGGTTGGGGCCATTTTAGGGCTGTCGGGGCTATGTTAGGGCCGTGGGGGCCGTTTTGTGGACATTTTGGGGTGATTTTGGGCCATTTTGGGGCGTTTTGGGGCTCACCAGACGTCATCGACCAGCAGCACGGAGCCGTCGGGCATGACGGGCAGGTAGCTGGCGTTGAAGTTGGGCAGGATGCGGACGTCGCGCAGCGAGATCTCCTCCTGCGAGCACCCGTTCAGCACTGCGGGCACGGCGCGCCGTTGGCTCCGGGCCCCGGCCCCAAATGTCCTTGTCCCCGTCCCAAATGGCCCTGTCCCCGTCCCAAGGTCCCTGTCCCCAATCCCATTCACCCTGGGGTCCCTGGTGCCATCCCCAAGGTCCCTGTCCCCATCCCAAAGGTCCCCATCCTTGTCCCAAAGGCCCCTGTCCGATCCCAAAAGGTCCTTGTCCGTCCCAAATGTCCCTGTCCTTGTCCCAAAGGTCCTTGTCCCCGTCCCAGATGTCCCTGTCCCCATTCCAAGGTCCTTATCCCGTCCCAAATGGCCCTGTCACCATCCCAGATGTCCCTGTCCCCGTCCAAAGGTCCTCGTCCCGTCCCCAAGGCCCCTGTCCCCAATCCCATTCACCCTGGGGTCCCTGTTCCTATCCCAAAGGTCCCCGTCCCTGTCCCAAAGGTCCCTGTCCCTGTCCCAAATGTCCCTGTCCCCAATCCCATACATCCTGGGGTCCCTTTCCCCATCCCAACTGTCCCCTGTCCCCATCCCATTCACCCTGGGATCCTTGTCCCCACCCCAGCTCTCCCCATTTCTGTCCCCATAATGCCCCCATTTATGTCCCCTATCCCCATAATGTCCCCATAATGTCCCCCCATCCCCAAAATGTCCCCGTAATGTCCCCATAACCTCCCCTCACCTTTCAGCACCATCATTTACCTGCTCCCTGCCCCCATTTATGTCCTGATAATGTCCCCATAGTGTCCCTGTAGTGTCCCCCTGACCCCGTAGTGTCCCCGTAAGGTCCCTCCATCCCCGTGGTGTCCCCACAGGGTCCCCCTCTGCCCCGTGGTGTCCCCAAAATGTCCCCATAATGTCCCCAAAACATCCCCTCACCTTTCAGCACCATCATTTACCTGCTCCCTGTCCCCATTTATGCCCCGATAATGTCCCCATAGTGCCCCATAGTGTCCCTGTGGTGTCCCCCTGACCCCGTAGTGTCCCCATAGTGTCCCCCCATCCCCAAAATGTCCCCAAAATGTCCCCAAAACGTCCCCTCACCTTTCAGCACATCATTTACCTGCTCCCTGCCCCCATTTATGCCCCCGATAATGTCCCCATAGTGCCCCATAGCACCCCACAGCGTCCCTGTGGCGTCCCCCTGACCCCATAGCGTCCCCATAGTGTCCCCCCGCCCCTGTGGTGTCCCCAAAATGTCCCCAAAACGTCCCCTCACCTTTCAGCACCGTCAGGTACTTGCCGGACACGGTCAGCTGGCGGCACCGCACCACGGCGGCGGCAGCACGGTCAGCAGGGTGCTCACTGCGGGGACAGGCGCTGAGGGGACACCGGGGGACCCCGGGGGACAGGAGGGGACCCCAGGGGACACAAAGGGACAGGAGGGGACAGGAGGGGACCCTACCCTGGGCCTTGAAGGCGCCCTGCTCCTGGCGGAAGACGTGGGCGGGCGCGCGGCTCTGCAGCAGCCCCAGGTAACCGCCGCCCTCCTGCAGCTCGGCCGGCTCCGTGTCCTCTTCCACACTGTCACCACGATCTGGGGACGTCGGGGACACGTTGGGGACAACGGGGACAATGGGGCGGCCACCCCCAGGTGGCAGAGCAGCCTGTGATGTCCCCAAATCCCGCTGTGGGGTCGGGGAGGGGGGCCCGGTGCTGGCTCTGTGGCACTGAAGTGGTGGCGAGGTGCGGGCTGGGGTGTCCCCGCGGTGTCCCCAAGGTCCCCACGGTGTCCCCAAGGTCCCCGAAAGTCCCTGTGATGCCCCCAAGGTCCCCACAAGGTCCTTGGCCACCCCCGAGGTCCTCACACTGTCCCCGAGGTCCCCAAGATGTCCCCAAGGTCCCCACGGTCTCCCCAAGGTCCTCAAGAAGTCCCCAAGGTCCCTGTGACGCCCCCAAGGTCCCCACGGTGTCCCGAGGTCCCCAAGGTCCCCCACGCCGTCCCCGAGGTCCCCAAGGTCCCTGCACTGTCCCCAAATCCCCAAGAGGTCCCCAGGGTCCCCACACAGCCCCTGAGATCCCCATGGTCCCCACGGTGTCCCCACAATGTCCCCAAGCTCC
>NW_027076009.1:0-12000 GCF_963932015.1 Anas acuta | reverse complement strand
AAGTGCCCCCAGAGGAATGGTTTGGGTACAACTGAACTCCCCAGGGGAGCCTTAACGCAGCCCCACATGCAACTGGACCCTCCTTGTTCACTGTTTACGAGCAACCCTATATATACCCCTAGCCACCATGGCAGAAGACTGAAAAATCGGGCCCCAAAAAACATGCTACAAACCCCATTCGCCCATTTAAAAGTGCCCCCAGAGGAAGGCTTTGGGTACAATTGAACTCCCCAGGGGAGCCTTTATGCAGGCCCATACGCAACTGGACCCCCCGTGTTCGCTGTTTACAAGCAACCCTAAAGATAACACTAGCCAGCATGGCAGAAAACTGAAAACTCGGGCCACAAAAAAGCGTTTCAAGACCCATTCACCCATCCAGAAGTGCCCCCAAAGGAAGGCTTTGGGTACGACTGAAGTCACCAGGGGAGCCTTTATGCAGCCCCACATGCAACTGGACCCTCCGGGTTCACTCTTTCACAGCAACTCAAAATATATCCCTGGCCCGCCTGGCAGTCGACTGAAAACTCGGGCCCCAGAAAATGCGTTAAAATCCTAATTCGCCCATCCAAAAGTGCCCCCAGAGGAAGGCTTTGGGTACAACTGAACTCCCCAGGGGAGCCTTTATGCAGCCCCACATGCAACTGGACCCTCCGGGTTCACTCTTTCGCCGCAAGCCTAAATATAACCCTAGCACGCCTGGCAGAAGACTGAAAACTCGGGCCGCAGAAAAAGCGTTTCAAGCCCCTTTCGCCCATCCAGAAGTGCCCCCAAAGGAAGGCTTTGGGTACAACTGAACTCCCCAGGGGAGCCTTAACGCAGCCCCACATGCAACTGGACCCTCGGTATTCGCTCTTTCACAGCAACCCTAAATATAACCCTAGCACTCCTGGCAGTCGACTGAAAGTTCGAGCCCTAGAAAATGTGTTACGAGCCCCATTCGCACATCCAAAAGTGCCCCCAAAGGAAGGCTTTGGGTACATCTGAACTCCCCAGGGGAGCCTTTACGCAGCCCCACATGCAACTGGACCCTCCGTGTTCGCTCTTTACAGCAACCCTAAATATAACCCTAGCCAGCATGGCAGAAGACTGAAAACTCGGGCCACAGAAAAAGCGTTTCAAGCCCCTTTCGCCCATCCAGAAGTGCCCCCAAAGGAAGGCTTTGGGTACAACTGAACTCCCCAGGGGAGCCTTTATGCAGCCCCACATGCAACTGGACCCTCCTTGTTCACTGTTTACGAGCAACCCTAAATATACCCCTAGCCACCATGGCAGAAGACTGAAAAGTCGGGCTCCAGAAAATGCGTTTCAAGCCCCATTCACCCATCCAGAAGTGCCCCCAAAGGAAGGCTTTGGGTACATCTGAACTCCCCAGGGGAGCCTTTACGCAGCCCCACATGCAACTGGACCCTCCGTGTTCGCTCTTTCAGAGCAACCCTAAATATACCCCTAGAAACCATCGCAGAAGACTGAAAACTCGGGCCACAGAAAAAGCGTTTCAAGCCCCTTTCGCCCATCCAGAAGTGCCCCCAAAGGAAGGCTTTGGGTACAACTGAACTCCCCAGGGGAGCCTTTATGCAGCCCCACATGCAACTGGACACTCCGTATTCGCTCTTTCACAGCAACCCTACATATAGCCCTGGCCCGCCTGGCAGTCGACTGAAAACTCGGGCCCCAGAAAATGCATTAAAAGCCTAATTCGCCCATCCAAAAGTGCCCCCAAAGGAAGGCTTTGGGTACATCTGAACTCCCCAGGGGAGCCTTTACGCAGCCCAACATGCAACTGGACTGTCCGTGTTCACTCTTTCACCGCAAGCCTAAATATAGCCCTCGGCGCAATGGGAGAAGACTGAAAAAGCGGGCCTCAGAAAAAGCATTGCGATTCCCCTTGGACCATCCAAAAGTGCCCCCAGAGGAAGGCTTTGGGTACAACTGAACTCCCCAGGGGAGCCTTTACGCAGCCCCACATGCAACTGGACCCTCCGCGTTCACTCTTTCACCGCAAGCCTAAATGTATCCCTCGGCGCAATGGGAGAAGACTGAAAAAGCGGGCCTCAGAAAACGCATTGCGATTCCCCTTGGACCATCCAAAAGTGCCCCCAAAGGAAGGCTTTGGGTACAACTGGACTCCCCAGGGGAGCCTTAACGCAGCCCCACATGCAACTGGACCCTCCGTATTCGCTCTTTCACTGCAACCCTAAATATAGCCCTAGCACGCCTGGCAGTCGACTGAAAGCTCAAGCCACAGAAAATGTGTTACGAGCCCCTTTCGCCCATCCAAAAGTGCACCCAAAGGAAGGCTTTGGGTACATCTGAACTCCCCAGGGGAGCCTTTACGCAGCCCCACATGCAACTGGACACTCCGTGTTCGCTCTTTACAGCAACCCTAAATATAACCCTAGCCAGCATGGCAGAAGACTGAAAACTCGGGCTCCAGAAAATGCGTTTCAAGCCCCTTTCGCCAATCCAGAAGTGCCCCCAAAGGAAGGCTTTGGGTACAACTGAACTCCCCAGGGGAGCCTTTACGCAGCCCCACATGCAACTGGACCCTCCGGGATCACTCTTTCACAGCAACCCTAAATATAGCCCTGGCCCGCCTGGCAGTCGACTGAAAACTCGGGCCCTAGAAAATGCATTAAAAGCCTAATTCGCCCATCCAAAAGTGCCCCCAGAGGAAGGCTTTGGGTACAACTGAACTCCCCAGGGGAGCCTTTACGCAGCCCCACATGCAACTGGACCCTCCGTGTTCGCTCTTTACAGCAACCCTAAATATAACCCTAGCCAGCATGGCAGAAGACTGAAAACTCGGGCCACAGAAAACGTGCTACAAGCCCCATTCGACCATCCAAAAGTGCCCCCAGAGGAAGACTTTGAGAACAAGTGAACTCCCCAGGGGAGCCTTTATGCAGGCCCATACGCAACTGGACCCCCCGTGTTCGCTGTTTACAAGCAACCCTAAATAGAACACTAGCAAGCACGGCAGAAGACTGAAAACTCAGGCTCCGGAAAATGCGTTAAAAGCCTAATTCGCCCATCCAAAAGTGCCCCCAGAGGAAGGCTTTGGGTACAAGTGAACTCCCCAGGGGAGCCTTTACGCAGCCCCACATGCAACTGGACCCTCCGTGTTCACTGTTTACGAGCAACCCTAAATATACCCCTAGCCACCATGGCAGAAGACTGAAAACTCAGGCCCCAGAAAATGCATTAAAAGCCTTATTCGCCCATCCAAAAGTGCCCCCAGAGGAAGGCTTTGGGTACAACTGAACTCCCCAGGAGAGCCTTTACGCAGCCCCAAATCCAACTGGACCCTCCGGGTTCACTGTTTCACCGCAAGCCTAAATATAGCCCTAGCACGCCTGGCAGTCGACTGAAAGCTCGGGCCACAGAAAATGTGTTACGAGCCCCATTCGCCCATCCAAAAGTGCCCCCAAAGGAAGGCTTTGGGTACAAGTGAACTCCCCAGGGGAGCCTTTACGCAGCCCCACATGCAACTGGGCCCTCCGGGTTCGCTCTTTACAGCAACCCTAAATATAACCCTAGCCAGCATGGCAGAAGACTGAAAACTCGGGCCCCAGAAAACGTGCTACAAGCCCCATTCGACCATCCAAAAGTGCCCCCAAAGGAAGGCTTTGAGAACAAGTGAACTCCCCAAGGGAGCCTTTATGCAGGCGCATACGCAACTGGACCACCCGTGTTTGCTATTTAGAAGCAACCCTAAATATAACACTAGCAAGCATGGCAGAAGACTGAAAACTCAGGCCACAGAAAAAGCGTTTCAAGCCCCTTTCGCCCATCCAGAAGTGCCCCCAAAGGAAGGCTTTGGGTACAACTGAACTCCCCAGGGGAGCCTTTATGCAGCCCCACATGCAACTGGACCCTCCGGGTTCACTCTTTCACAGCAACCCTAAATATAGCCCTGGCCCGCCTGGCAGTCGACTGAAAACTCGGGCCCCAGAAAATGCGTTAAAAGCCTAATTCGCCCATCCAAAAGTGCCCCCAGAGGAAGGCTTTGGGTACAACTGAACTCTCCAGGGGAGCCTTAACGCAGCCCCACATGCAACTGGACCCTCCGTATTTGCTCTTTCACAGCAACCCTAAATATAGCCCTGGCCCGCCTGGCAGTCGACTCAAAACTCGGGCCCCAGAAAATGCGTTAAAAGCCTAATTCGCCCATCCAAAAGTGCCCCCAGAGGAAGGCTTTGGGTACAACTGAACTCCCCAGGGGAGCCTTTACGCAGCCCCACATGCAACTGGACCCTCCTTGTTCACTGTTTACGAGCAACCCTAAATATACCCCTAGCCACCATGGCAGAAGTCTGAAAACTCGGGCAACAGAAAAAGCGTTTCAGGCCCATTTCGCCCATCCAGAAGTGCCCTCAAAGGATGGCTTTGGGTAGAACTGAAATCCCCAGGGGAGCCTTTATGCAGCCCCACATGCAACTGGACCCTCCGGATTCACTCTTTTACAGACCCCCTAAATATATCCCTGGCCCGCCTTTCAGTCGACTGAAAACTCGGGCCCCAGAAACTGCGTTAAAAGCCTAATTCGCCCATCCAAAAGTGCCCCCAGAGGAAGGCTTTGGGTACAATTGAACTCCCCAGGGGAGCCTTTACGCAGCCCCACATGCACCTGGACCCTCCTTGTTCACTGTTTACGAGCAACCCTAAATATACCCCTAGGCACCATGGCAGAAGACTGAAAACTTGGGCTCCAGAAAATGCGTTTCAAGCCCAATTCACCCATCCAGAAGTGCCCCCAAAGGAAGGCTTTGGGTACAGCTGAACTCCCCAGGGGAGCCTTTATGCAGCCCCACATGCAACTGGACCCTCCGGGTTCACTCTTTTCAGCAACCCTAAATATAACCCTAGCCAGCATGGCAGAAGACTGAAAACTCAGGCCCCAGAAAACGTGCTACAAGCCCCATTCGACCATCCAAAAGTGCCCCCAAAGGAAGGCTTTGAGAACAAGTGAACTCCCCAGGGGAGCCTTTATGCAGGCGCATACGCAACTGGACCTCCCGTGTTTGCTGTTTGCAAGCAACCCTAAATATAACACTAGCAAGCATGGCAGAAGACTGAAAACTCAGGCCACAGAAAAAGCGTTTCAAGCCCCTTTCGCCCATCCAGAAGTGCCCCCAAAGGAAGGCTTTGGGTACAACTGAACTCCCCAGGGGAGCCTTTATGCAGCCCCACATGCAACTGGACCCTCCTTGTTCACTGTTTACGAGCAACCCTAAATATACCCCTAGCCACCATGGCAGAAGACTGAAAACTCAGGCCCCAGAAAACGTGTTAAAAGCCTTATTCGCCCATCCAAAAGTGCCCCCAGAGGAAGGCTTTGGGTACAACTGAACTCCCCAGGGGAGCCTTTACGCAGCCCCACATCCAACTGGACCCTCCGGGTTCACTGTTTCACCGCAAGCCTAAATATAGCCCTAGCACGCCTGGCAGTCGACTGAAAGCTCGGGCCACAGAAAATGTGTTACGAGCCCCATTCGCCCATCCAAAAGTGCCCCCAAAGGAAGGCTTTGGGTACAAGTGAACTCCCCAGGGGAGCCTTTATGCAGCCCCACATGCAACTGGACCCTCCTTGTTCACTGTTTACAAGCAACCCTAAATATACCCCTAGACACCATGGCAGAAGATTGAAAACTCAGGCTCCAGAAAATGCGTTTCAAGCCCCATTCACGTATCCAGAAGTGCCCCCAAAGGAAGGCTTTGGGTACAACTGAACTCCCCAGGGGAGCCTTTATGCAGCCCCACATGCAACTGGACCCTCCGGGTTCACTCTTTCACCGCAAGCCTAAATATAGCCCTCGGCGCAATGGGAGAAGACTGAAAAAGCGGGCCTCAGAAAACGCATTGCGATTCCCCTTGGACCATCCAAAATTGCCCCCAAAGGAAGGCTTTGGGTACAACTGGACTCCCCAGGGGAGCCTTAACGCAGCCCCACATGCAACTGGACCCTCCGTATTCGCTCTTTCACAGCAACCCTAAATATAGCCCTGGCCCGCCTGGCAGTCGACTGAAAACTCGAGCCACAGAAAATGCATTAAAGCCTAATTCGCCCATCCAAAAGTGCCCCCAGAGGAAGGCTTTGGGTACAACTGAACTCCCCAGGGGAGCCGTAACGCAGCCCCACATGCAACTGGACCCTCCGAATTTGCTCTTTCACAGCAACCCTAAATATAGCCCTGGCCCGCCTGGCAGTCGACTGAAAACTCGGGCCCCAGAAAATGCGTTAAAAGCCTAATTCGCCCATCCAAAAGTGCCCCCAGAGGAAGGCTTTGGGTACAACTGAACTCCCCAGGGGAGCCTTAACGCAGCCCCACATGCAACTGGACCCTCCGAATTTGCTCTTTCACAGCAACCCTAAATATAGCCCTGGCCCGCCTGGCAGTCGACTGAAAACTCGGGCCCCAGAAAATGCGTTAAAAGCCTAATTCGCCCATCCAAAAGTGCCCCCAGAGGAAGGCTTTGGGTACAACTGAACTCCCCAGGGGAGCCTTTACGCAGCCCCACATGCAACTGGACCCTCCTTGTTCACTGTTTACGAGCAACCCTAAATATACCCCTAGCCACCATGGCAGAAGACTGAAAACTCAGGCCCCAGAAAATTCATTAAAAGCCTTATTCGCCCATCCAAAAGTGCCCCCAGAGGAAGGCTTTGGGTACAACTGAACTCCCCAGGGGAGCCTTTACGCAGCCCCACATCCAACTGGACCCTCCGGGTTCACTGTTTCACCGCAAGTCTAAATATAGCCCTGGCCCGCCTGGCAGTCGACTGAAAACTCGGGCCCCAGAAAATGCGTTAAAAGCCTAATTCGCCCATCCAAAAGTGCCCTCAGAGGAAGGCTTTGGGTACAACTGAACTCCCCAGGGGAGCCTTTACGCAGCCCCACATGCAACTGGACCCTCCGGGTTCACTGTTTCACCGCAAGCCTAAATATAGCCCTAGCACGCCTGGCAGTCGACTGAAAGCTCGGGCCACAGAAAATGTGTTAGGAGCCCCATTCGCCCATCCAAAAGTGCCCCCAAAGGAAGGCTTTCAGTACAAGTGAACTCCCCAGGGGAGCCTTTATGCAGCCCCACATGCAACTGGACCCTCCGTATTCGCTCTTTCACCGCAAGCCTAAATATAGCCCTCGGCGCAATGGGAGAAGACTGAAAAAGCGGGCCTCAGAAAAAGCATTGCGATTCCCCTTGGACCATCCAAAAGTGCCCCCAGAGGAAGGCTTTGGGTACAACTGAACTCCCCAGGGGAGCCTTAACGCAGCCCCACATGCAATTGGACCCTCCGTATTTGCTCTTTCACTGCAACCCTAAATATATCCCTGGCCCGCCTGGCAGTCGACTGAAAACTCGGGCCCCAGAAAATGCGTTAAAAGCCTAATTCGCCCATCCAAAAGTGCCCCCAGAGGAAGGCTTTGGGTACAAGTGAACTCCCCAGGGGAGCCTTTATGCAGCCCCACATGCAACTGGACCCTCCGGGTTCGCTCTTTACAGCAACCCTAAATATAACCCTAGCCAGCATGGCAGAAGACTGAAAACTCAGGCCACAGAAAAAGCGTTTCAAGCCCCTTTAGCCCATCCAAAAGTGCCCCCAAAGGAAGGCTTTGGGTACAAGTGAACTCTCCAGGGGAGCCTTTATGCAGCCCCACATGCAACTGGACCCTCCATATTCGCTTTTTCACAGCAACCCTAAATATAACCCTGGCCCGCATGGCAGACGACTGAAAAATCGGACCGCAGAAAACGTGCTACAAGCCCCATTCGACCATCCAGAAGTGCCCCCAAAGGAAGGCTTTGGGTACAACTGAACTCCCCAGGGGAGCCTTTATGCAGCACCACATGCAACTGGACCCTCCGGGTTCACTCTTTCACAGCAACCCTAAATATAGCCCTGGCCCGCCTGGCAGTCGACTGAAAACTCGGGCCCCAGAAAATGCGTTAAAAGCCTAATTCGCCCATCCAAAAGTGCCCCCAGAGGAAGGCTTTGGGTACAAGTGAACTCCCCAGGGGAGCCTTTACGCAGCCCCACATGCACCTGGACCCTCCTTGTTCACTGTTTACGAGCAACCCTAAATATACCCCTAGGCACCATGGCAGAAGACTGAAAACTTGGGCTCCAGAAAATGCGTTTCAAGCCCAATTCACCCATCCAGAAGTGCCCCCAAAGGAAGGCTTTGGGTACAGCTGAACTCCCCAGGGGAGCCTTTATGCAGCCCCACATGCAACTGGACCCTCCGGGTTCACTCTTTTCAGCAACCCTAAATATAACCCTAGCCAGCATGGCAGAAGACTGAAAACTCAGGCCCCAGAAAACGTGCTACAAGCCCCATTCGACCATCCAAAAGTGCCCCCAAAGGAAGGCTTTGAGAACAAGTGAACTCCCCAGGGGAGCCTTTATGCAGGCGCATACGCAACTGGACCTCCCGTGTTTGCTGTTTGCAAGCAACCCTAAATATAACACTAGCAAGCATGGCAGAAGACTGAAAACTCAGGCCACAGAAAAAGCGTTTCAAGCCCCTTTCGCCCATCCAGAAGTGCCCCCAAAGGAAGGCTTTGGGTACAACTGAACTCCCCAGGGGAGCCTTTATGCAGCCCCACATGCAACTGGACCCTCCTTGTTCACTGTTTACGAGCAACCCTAAATATACCCCTAGCCACCATGGCAGAAGACTGAAAACTCAGGCCCCAGAAAACGCGTTAAAAGCCTTATTCGCCCATCCAAAAGTGCCCCCAGAGGAAGGCTTTGGGTACAACTGAACTCCCCAGGGGAGCCTTTACGCAGCCCCACATCCAACTGGACCCTCCGGGTTCACTGTTTCACCGCAAGCCTAAATATAGCCCTAGCACGCCTGGCAGTCGACTGAAAGCTCGGGCCACAGAAAATGTGTTACGAGCCCCATTCGCCCATCCAAAAGTGCCCCCAAAGGAAGGCTTTGGGTACAAGTGAACTCCCCAGGGGAGCCTTTATGCAGCCCCACATGCAACTGGACCCTCCTTGTTCACTGTTTACAAGCAACCCTAAATATACCCCTAGACACCATGGCAGAAGATTGAAAACTCAGGCTCCAGAAAATGCGTTTCAAGCCCCATTCACGTATCCAGAAGTGCCCCCAAAGGAAGGCTTTGGGTACAACTGAACTCCCCAGGGGAGCCTTTATGCAGCCCCACATGCAACTGGACCCTCCGGGTTCACTCTTTCACCGCAAGCCTAAATATAGCCCTCGGCGCAATGGGAGAAGACTGAAAAAGCGGGCCTCAGAAAACGCATTGCGATTCCCCTTGGACCATCCAAAATTGCCCCCAAAGGAAGGCTTTGGGTACAACTGGACTCCCCAGGGGAGCCTTAACGCAGCCCCACATGCAACTGGACCCTCCGTATTCGCTCTTTCACAGCAACCCTAAATATAGCCCTGGCCCGCCTGGCAGTCGACTGAAAACTCGAGCCACAGAAAATGCATTAAAGCCTAATTCGCCCATCCAAAAGTGCCCCCAGAGGAAGGCTTTGGGTACAACTGAACTCCCCAGGGGAGCCGTAACGCAGCCCCACATGCAACTGGACCCTCCGAATTTGCTCTTTCACAGCAACCCTAAATATAGCCCTGGCCCGCCTGGCAGTCGACTGAAAACTCGGGCCCCAGAAAATGCGTTAAAAGCCTAATTCGCCCATCCAAAAGTGCCCCCAGAGGAAGGCTTTGGGTACAACTGAACTCCCCAGGGGAGCCTTAACGCAGCCCCACATGCAACTGGACCCTCCGAATTTGCTCTTTCACAGCAACCCTAAATATAGCCCTGGCCCGCCTGGCAGTCGACTGAAAACTCGGGCCCCAGAAAATGCGTTAAAAGCCTAATTCGCCCATCCAAAAGTGCCCCCAGAGGAAGGCTTTGGGTACAACTGAACTCCCCAGGGGAGCCTTTACGCAGCCCCACATGCAACTGGACCCTCCTTGTTCACTGTTTACGAGCAACCCTAAATATACCCCTAGCCACCATGGCAGAAGACTGAAAACTCAGGCCCCAGAAAATTCATTAAAAGCCTTATTCGCCCATCCAAAAGTGCCCCCAGAGGAAGGCTTTGGGTACAACTGAACTCCCCAGGGGAGCCTTTACGCAGCCCCACATCCAACTGGACCCTCCGGGTTCACTGTTTCACCGCAAGTCTAAATATAGCCCTGGCCCGCCTGGCAGTCGACTGAAAACTCGGGCCCCAGAAAATGCGTTAAAAGCCTAATTCGCCCATCCAAAAGTGCCCTCAGAGGAAGGCTTTGGGTACAACTGAACTCCCCAGGGGAGCCTTTACGCAGCCCCACATGCAACTGGACCCTCCGGGTTCACTGTTTCACCGCAAGCCTAAATATAGCCCTAGCACGCCTGGCAGTCGACTGAAAGCTCGGGCCACAGAAAATGTGTTAGGAGCCCCATTCGCCCATCCAAAAGTGCCCCCAAAGGAAGGCTTTCAGTACAAGTGAACTCCCCAGGGGAGCCTTTATGCAGCCCCACATGCAACTGGACCCTCCGTATTCGCTCTTTCACCGCAAGCCTAAATATAGCCCTCGGCGCAATGGGAGAAGACTGAAAAAGCGGGCCTCAGAAAAAGCATTGCGATTCCCCTTGGACCATCCAAAAGTGCCCCCAGAGGAAGGCTTTGGGTACAACTGAACTCCCCAGGGGAGCCTTAACGCAGCCCCACATGCAATTGGACCCTCCGTATTTGCTCTTTCACTGCAACCCTAAATATATCCCTGGCCCGCCTGGCAGTCGACTGAAAACTCGGGCCCCAGAAAATGCGTTAAAAGCCTAATTCGCCCATCCAAAAGTGCCCCCAGAGGAAGGCTTTGGGTACAAGTGAACTCCCCAGGGGAGCCTTTATGCAGCCCCACATGCAACTGGACCCTCCGGGTTCGCTCTTTACAGCAACCCTAAATATAACCCTAGCCAGCATGGCAGAAGACTGAAAACTCAGGCCACAGAAAAAGCGTTTCAAGCCCCTTTAGCCCATCCAAAAGTGCCCCCAAAGGAAGGCTTTGGGTACAAGTGAACTCTCCAGGGGAGCCTTTATGCAGCCCCACATGCAACTGGACCCTCCATATTCGCTTTTTCACAGCAACCCTAAATATAACCCTGGCCCGCATGGCAGACGACTGAAAAATCGGACCGCAGAAAACGTGCTACAAGCCCCATTCGACCATCCAGAAGTGCCCCCAAAGGAAGGCTTTGGGTACAACTGAACTCCCCAGGGGAGCCTTTATGCAGCACCACATGCAACTGGACCCTCCGGGTTCACTCTTTCACAGCAACCCTAAATATAGCCCTGGCCCGCCTGGCAGTCGACTGAAAACTCGGGCCCCAGAAAATGCGTTAAAAGCCTAATTCGCCCATCCAAAAGTGCCCCCAGAGGAAGGCTTTGGGTACAAGTGAACTCCCCAGGGGAGCCTTTACGCAGCCCCACATGCAACTGGACCCTCCTTGTTCACTGTTTACGAGCAACCCTAAATATACCCCTAGCCACCATGGCAGAAGACTGAAAACTCAGGCCCCAGAAAATGCATTAAAATCCTAATTCGCCCATCCAAAAGTGCCCTCAGAGGAAGGCTTTGGGTACAACTGAACTCCCCAGGGGAGCCTTAACGCAGCCCCACATGCAACTGGACCCTCCGGGTTCACTGTTTCACCGCAAGCCTAAATATAGCCCTAGCACGCCTGGCAGTGGACACAAAGCTCGGGCCACAGAAAATGTGTTACGAGCCCCATTCGCCCATCCAAAAGTGCCACCAAAGGAAGGCTTTGGGTACATCTGAACTCCCCAGGGGAGCCTTTATGCAGCCCCACATGCAACTGGACCCTCCGTATTCGCTCTTTCACCGCAAGCCTAAATATAGCCCTCGGCGCAATGGGAGAAGACTGAAAAAGCGGGCCTCAGAAAAAGCATTGCGATTCCCCTTGGACCATCCAAAAGTGCCCCCAGAGGAAGGCTTTGGGTACAACTGAACTCCC
>NW_027076008.1:307500-438009 GCF_963932015.1 Anas acuta | reverse complement strand
GGAGACAAGTGAAAAATCAGGCCCCAGGAAATGCGTTCTGAGCCCTTTTCGCCCATCCAAAAGTGCCCCCAAAGGAAGACTTTGGGTACAAGTGAACTCCCCAGGGGAGCCTTTACGCAGCCCCACATGCAACTGGACCCTCCGGGTTCGCTGTTTCCGAGCATCCCTAAACATAGCCCTAGCCGGCATCGATGACGACTGAAAAATCAGGCCCCAGGAAATGCGTTCCGAGCCCTTTTCGCCCATCCAAAAGTGCCCCCAAAGGAAGGCTTTGGGTACAAGTGATCTCCCCAGGGGAGCCTTTACGCAGCCCCACATGCAACTGGACCCTCCGGGTTCGCTGTTTCCGAGCATCCCTAAACATAGCCCTAGCCGTCATCGAAGACGACTGAAAAATCAGGCCCCAGGAAATGCGTTGCGAGCCCTTTTCGCCCATCCAAAAGTGTCACCAAAGGAAGGCTTTGGGTACAAGAGAACTCCCCAGGGGAGCCTTTACGCAGCCCCACATGCCACTGGACCCTCCGCGTTCGCTGTTTCCGAGCATCCCTAAACATAGGTCTAGCCGGCATCGAAGACGAATGAAAAATCAGGCCCCAGGAAATGCGTTGCGAGCCCTTTTCGCCCATCCAAAAGTGCCCCCAAAGGAAGGCATTGGGTACAAGAGAACTCCCCAGGGGAGCCTTTACGCAGCCCCACATGCAACTGGACCCTTCGGGTTCGATTTTTCCGAGCAACCCTAAATATATCCCTAGCCGGCATGGGAGAAGACTGAAAATCCGGGCCCCAGAAAACGCGTTGCAAGCCCCTTTGGACCATCCAAAAGTGTCACCAAAGGAAGGCTTTGGGTACAAGAGAACTCCCCAGGGGAGCCTTTACGCAGCCCCACATGCAACTGGACCCTCCGGGTTCGCTGTTCATGAGCAAACCTAAACGTAGCCCTAGCCATCATAGCAGACGAGTGAAAAATCAGGCCCCAGGAAATGCGTTGCGAGCCCCTTTGGAGCATCCAAAAGTGCCCGCAAAGGAAGGCTTTGGGTACAAGTGAACTCCCCAGGGGAGCCTTTACGCAGCCCCACATGCAACTGGACCCTCCGGGTTCGCTGTTTCCGAGCATCCCTAAACATAGCCCTAGCCGGCATCGAAGACGAATGAAAAATCAGGCCCCAGGAAAAGCGTTGCGAGCCCTTTTCGCCCATCCAAAAGTGCCCCCAAAGGAAGGCTTTGGGTACAAGTGAACTCCCCAGGGGAACCTTTACGCAGCACCACATGCAACTGGACCCTCCGTGTTCGCTGTTTCCGAGCATCCCTAAACATACCCCTAGCCGGCATCGAAGACGAGTGAAAAATCAGGCCCCAGGAAATGCGTTGCGAGCCCCTTTGGACCATCCAAAAGTGCCCCCAAAGGAAGGCTTTGGATACAAGTGAACTCCCCAGGGGAGCCTTTACGCAGCCCCACATGCAACTGGACCCTCCGGGTTCGATTTTTCCGAGCAATCCTAAATATATCCCTAGCCGGCTTGGGAGAAGACTGAAAACCCGGGCCCCAGAAAACGCGTTGGAAGCCCCTTTGGACCATCCAAAAGTGCACCCAAAGGAAGGATTTGGGTACAAGAGAACTCCCCAGGGGAGCCTTTACGCAGCCCCACATGCAACTGGACCCTCCGGGTTCGCTGTTCCTAAGCAAACCTAAACATAGCCCTAGCCGTCATCGGAGACAAGTGAAAAATCAGGCCCCAGGAAATGCGTTGCGAGCCCCTTCGGACCATCCAAAAGTTCCCCCAAAGGAAGGCTTTGGGTACAAGTGAACTCCCCAGGGGAGCCTTTACGCAGCCCCACATGCAACTGGACCCTCCGGGTTCGCTGTTTCCGAGCATCCCTAAACATAGCCCTAGCCGGCATCGAAGACGAATGAAAACTCAGGCCCCAGGAAATGCGTTGCGAGCCCTTTTCGTCCATCCAAAAGTGCCTCTAAAGGAAGGCTTTGGGTACAAGTGAACTCCGCAGGGGAGCATTTACGCAGCCCCACATGCAACTGGACCCTCCTGGTTCGCTGTTTCCGAGCATCCCTAAACATAGCTCTAGCAGGCATCGATGACGACTGAAAAATCAGGCCCCAGGAAATGCGTTTCGAGGCCTTTTCCCCCATCCAAATGTGCCCCCAAAGGAAGGCTTTGGATACAAGTGAACTCCCCAGGGGAGCCTTTACGCAGCCCCACATGCAACTGGACCCTCCGGGTTCGCTGTTCATGAGCAAACCTAAACGTAGCCCTAGCCATCATCGGAGACGACTGAAAAATCAGGCCCCAGGAAATGCGTTGCGAGCCCCTTTGGACCATCCAAAAGTGCCCGCAAAGGAAGGCTTTGGGTACAAGTGATCTCCCCAGGGGAGCCTTTACGCAGCCCCACATGCAACTGGACCCTTCGGGATCGCTGTTTCCGAGCATCCCTAAACATAGCCCTAGCCGGCATCGAAGACGAATGAAAAATCAGGCCCCAGGAAATGCGTTGCGAGCCCTTTTCGTCCATCCAAAAGTGCCCCTAAAGGAAGGCTTTGGGTACAAGTGAACTCCCCAGGGGAGCCTTTACGCAGCCCCACATGCAACTGGACCCTCCGGGTTCGCTGTTTCCGAGGATCCCTAAACATATTCCTAGCCGGCATCGAAGACGACTGAAAAATCAGGCCCCAGGAAATGCGTTCCGAGGCCTTTTCGCCCATCCAAATGTGCCCCCAAAGGAAGGCTTTGGGTACAAGAGAACTCCCCAGGGGAGCCTTTACGCAGCCCCACATGCAACTGGACCCTCCGGGTTCGCTGTTTCCGAGCATCCCTAAACATAGCCCTAGCCGGCATCGGAGACAAGTGAAAAATCAGGTCCCAGGAAATGCGTTACGAGCCCTTTTCGCCCATCCAAAAGTGCCCCCAAAGGAAGGCTTTGGGTACAAGTGAACTCTCCAGGGGAGCCTTTACGTAGCCCCACATGCAACTGTACCCTCCGGGTTTGATGTTTCCGAGCATCCCTAAACATAGCCCTAGCCGGCATCGAAGTCGACTGAAAAATCAGGCCCCAGGAAATGCGTTGCGAGCCCTTTTCGCCCATCCAGAAGTGCCCCCAAAGGAAGGCTTTGGGTACAAGAGAACTCCACAGGAGAGCCTTTACGCAGCCCCACATGCAACTGGACCCTCCGAGTTCGCTGTTCATGAGCAAACCTAAACGTAGCCCTAGCCGTCATCGGAGACGACTGAAAACTCAGGCCCCAGGAAATGCGTTCCGAGGCCTTTTCGCCCATCCAAATGTTCCACCAAAGGAAGGCTTTGGATACAAGTGAACTCCCCAGGGGAGCCTTTACGCAGCCCCATATGCAACTGGACCCTCCGGGTTTGCTGTTCCTAAGCAAACCTAAACATTTCCCTAGCCGTCATCGGAGACAAGTGAAAAATCAGGCCCCAGGAAATGTGTTCCGAGGCCTTTTCGCCCATCCAAAATTGCCCCCAAAGGAAGGCTTTGGGTACAAGTGAACTCCCCAGGGGAGCCTTTACGCAGCACCACATGCAACTGGACCCTCCGGGTTCACTGTTTCCGAGCATCCCTAAACATAGCCCTAGCCGGCATCGAAGACGAATGAAAAATCAGGCCCCAGGAAATGCGTTGCGAGCCCTTTTGGACCATCAAAATGTGCCCCCAAAGGAAGGCTTTGGGTACAAGTGAACTCCCCAGGGGAGCCTTTACGCAGCCCCACATGCAACTGGACCCTCCGGGTTCGATTTTTCCGAGCAATCCTAAATATATCCCTAGCCGGCTTGGGAGAAGACTGAAAACCCGGGCCCCAGAAAACGCGTTGCAAGCCCCTTTGGACCAACCAAAAGTGTCACCAAAGGAAGGCTTTGGGTACAAGAGAACTCCCCAGGGGAGCCTTTACGCAGCCCCACATGCAACTGGACCCTCCGGGTTCACTGTTCCTAAGCAAACCTAAACATAGCCCTAGCCGTCATCGGAGACAAGTGAAAAATCAGGCCCCAGGAAATGCGTTGCGAGCCCTTTTTGCCCATCCAAAAGTGCCCCCAAAGGAAGGCTTTGGGTACAAGTGAACTCCCCAGGGGAGCCTTTACGCAGCCCCACATGCAACTGGACCCTTCGGGTTCGCTGTTTCCGAGCATCCCTAAACATAGTCCTAGCCGGCATCGAAGACGAATGAAAAATCAGGCCCCAGGAAATGCGTTGCGAGCCCTTTTCGTCCATCCAAAAGTGCCCCCAAAAAAAGGCTTTGGGTACAAGTGAACTCCCCAGGGGAGCCTTTACGCAGCCCCACATGCAACTGGACCCTCCGGGTTCGCTGTTTCCGAGCATCCCTAAACATATTCCTAGCCGGCATCGAAGACGACTGAAAAATCAGGCCCCAGGAAATGCGTTCCGAGGCCTTTTCGCCCATCCAAATGTGCCCCCAAAGGAAGGCTTTGGGTACAAGTGATCTCCCCAGGGGAGCCTTTACGCAGCCCCACATGCAACTGGACCCTCCGAGTTCGCTGTTCATGAGCAAACCTAAACGTAGCCCTAGCCGTCATCGGAGACGACTGAAAAATCAGGCCCCAGGAAATGCGTTCCAAGGCCTTTTCGCCCATCCAAATGTTCCACCAAAGGAAGGCTTTGGGTACAAGTGAACTCCCCAGGGGAGCCTTTACGCAGCCCCACATGCAACTGGACCCTCCGGGTTCGCTGTTTCCGAGCATCCCTAAACATAGCCCTAGCCGTCATCGGAGACGACTGAAAAATGAGGCCCCAGGAAATGCGTTACGAGCCCTTTTCGCCCATCCAAAAGTGCCCCCAAAGGAAGGCTTTGGGTACAAGTGATCTCCCCAGGGGAGCCTTTACGCAGCCCCACATGCAACTGGACCCTTCGGGTTCGCTGTTTCCGAGCATCCCTAAACATAGCCCTAGCCGCCATCGAAGACGAATGAAAAATCAGGCCCCAGGAAAAGCGTTGCGAGCCCTTTTCGCCCATCCAAAAGTGCCCCCAAAGGAAGGCTTTGGGTACAAGTGAACTCCCCAGGGGAGCCTTTACGCAGCCCCACATGCAACTGGACCCTCCGGGTTCGATTTTTCCGAGCAATCCTAAATATATCCCTAGCCGGCTTGGGAGAAGACTGAAAACCCGGGCCCCAGAAAACGCGTTGCAAGCCCCTTTGGACCATCCAAAAGTGTCACCAAAGGAAGGATTTCGGTACAAGAGAACTCCCCAGGGGAGCCTTTACGCAGCCCCACATGCAACTGGACCCTCCGGGTTCGCTGTTCCTAAGCAAACCTAAACATAGCCCTAGCCGTCATCGGAGACAAGTGAAAAATCAGGCCCCAGGAAATGCGTTGCGAGCCCCTTCGGACCATCCAAAAGTTCCCCCAAAGGAAGGCTTTGGGTACAAGTGAACTCCCCAGGGGAGCCTTTACGCAGCCCCACATGCAACTGGACCCTCCGGGTTCGCTGTTTCCGAGCATCCCTAAACATAGCTCTAGCCGGCATCGATGACGACTGAAAAATCAGGCCCCAGGAAATGCGTTTCGAGGCCTTTTCCCCCATCCAAATGTGCCCCCAAAGGAAGGCTTTGGATACAAGTGAACTCCCCAGGGGAGCCTTTACGCAGCCCCACATGCAACTGGACCCTCCGGGTTCGCTGTTCATGAGCAAACCTAAACGTAGCCCTAGCCATCAACGGAGACGACTGAAATATCAGGCCCCAGGAAATGCGTTGCGAGCCCCTTTGGACCATCCAAAAGTGCCCGCAAAGGAAGGCTTTGGGTACAAGTGATCTCCCCAGGGGAGCCTTTACGCAGCCCCACATGCAACTGGACCCTCCGGGTTCGCTGTTCCTAAGCAAACCTAAACATTTCCCTAGCCGTCATCGGAGACAAGTTAAAAATCAGGCCCCAGGAAATGCGTTCCGAGGCCTTTTCGCCCATCCAAATGCGCCCCCAAAGGAAGGCTTTGGGTACAAGTGAACTCCCCAGGGGAGCCTTTACGCAGCCCCACATGCAACTGGACCCTCCGGGTTCGCTGTTTCCGAGCATCCCTAAACATAGCCCTAGCCGTCATCGGAGACGACTGAAAAATGAGGCCCCAGGAAACGCGTTACGAGCCCTTTTTCGCCCATCGAAAAGTGCCCCCAAAGGAAGGCTTTGGGTACAAGTGATCTCCCCAGGGGAGCCTTTACGCAGCCCCACATGCAACTGGACCCTTCGGGTTCGCTGTTTCCGAGCATCCCTAAACAGAGCCCTAGCCGGCATCGATGACGACTGAAAAATCAGGCCCCAGGAAATGCGTTGCGAGCCCCTTTGGACCATCCAAAAGTGCCCCCAAAGGAAGGCTTTGGGTACAAGTGAACTCCCCAGGGGAGCCTTTACGCAGCCCCACATGCAACTGGACCCTCCGGGTTCGCTGTTTCCGAGCAATCCTAAATATAACCCTAGCCGGCTTGGGATAAGACTGAAAACCCGGGCCCCAGAAAACGCGTTGCAAGCCTCTTTGGACCATCCAAAAGTGTCACCAAAGGAAGGCTTTGGGTACAAGAGAACTCCCCAGGGGAGCCTTTACGCAGCCCCACATGCAACTGGACCCTCCGGGTTCACTGTTCCTAAGCAAACCTAAACATAGCCCTAGCCGTCATCGGAGACAAGTGAAAAATCAGGCCCCAGGAAATGCGTTGCGAGCCCCTTCGGACCATCCAAAAGTTCCCCCAAAGGAAGGCTTTGGGTACAAGTGAACTCCCCAGGGGAGCCTTTACGCAGCCCCACATGCAACTGGACCCTCCGGGTTCGCTGTTTCCGAGCATCCCTAAACATAGTCCTAGATGGCATCGGAGACGAGTGAAAAATCAGGCCCCAGGAAATGCGTTGCGAGCCCTTTTTGCCCATCCAAAAGTGCCCCCAAAGGAAGGCTTTGGGTACAAGTGAACTCCCCAGGGGAGCCTTTACGCAGCCCCACATGCAACTGGACCCTCCGGGTTCGCTGTTTCCGAGCATCCCTAAACATAGCCCTAGCCGGCATCGAAGACGACTGAAAACTCAGGCCCCAGGAAATGCGTTGCGAGCCCTTTTCGTCATTCCAAAAGTGCCTCCAAAGGAAGGCTTTGGGTACAAGTGAACTCCCCAGGGGAGCCTTTACGCAGCCCCACATGCAACTGGACCCTCCGGGTTCGCTGTTTCCGAGCATCCCTAAACATATCTCTAGCAGGCATCGATGACGACTGAAAAATCAGGCCCCAGGAAATGCGTTCCGAGGCCTTTTCGCCCATCCAAATGTGCCCCCAAAGGAAGGCTTTGGATACAAGTGAACTCCCCAGGGGAGCCTTTACGCAGCCCCACATGCAACTGGACCCTCTGGGTTCGATTTTTCCGAGCAATCCTAAATATATCCCTAGCCGGCTTGGGAGAAGACTGAAAACCCGGGCCCCAGAAAACGCGTTGCAAGCCCCTTTGGACCATCCAAAAGTGTCACCAAAGGAAGGCTTAGGGTACAAGAGAACTCCCCAGGGGAGCCTTTACGCAGCCCCACATGCAACTGGACCCTCCGGGTTCGCTGTTCATGAGCAAACCTAAACGTAGCCCTAGCCGTCATCGGAGACGACTGAAAAATCAGGCCCCAGGAAATGCGTTGCGAGCCCCTTTGGACCATCCAAAAGTGCCCGCAAAGGAAGGCTTTGGGTACAAGTGATCTCCCCAGGGGAGCCTCAACGCAGCCCCACATGCAACTGGACCCTCCGGGTTCGCTGTTCCTAAGCAAACCTAAACATAGCCCTAGCCGTCATCGGAGACAAGTGAAAAATCAGGCCCCAGGAAATGCGTTGCGAGCCCCTTCGGACCATCCAAAAGTTCCCCCAAAGGAAGGCTTTGGGTACAAGTGAACTCCCCAGGGGAGCCTTAACGCAGACCCACATACAACTGGACCCTCCGTGTTCACTGTTTCCGAGCATCCCTAAACATAGTCCTAGCCGGCATCGAAGACGACTGAAAAATCAGGCCCCAGGAAATGCGTTGCGAGCCCTTTTCGCCCATCCAAAAGTGCCACCAAAAAAAAGGCTTTGGGTAGAAGTGAACTCCCCAGGGGAGCCTTTACGCAGCCCCACATGCAACTGGACCCTCCGGGTTCGATTTTTCCGAGAAAACCTAAATATATCACTAGCCGGCATGGGAGAAGACTGAAAACCCGGGCCCCAGAAAACGCGTTGCAAGCCCCTTTGGACCATCCAAAAGTATCACCAAAGGAAGGTTTTGGGTACAAGTGAACTCCCCAGGGGAGCCTTTACGCAGCCCCACATGCAACTGGACCCTCCGGGTTCGCTGTTTCCGAGCATCCCTAAACAGAGCCCTAGCCGTCATCGGAGACGAGTGAAAAATCAGGCCCCAGGAAATGCGTTGCGAGCCCTTTTCGTCCATCCAAAAGTGCCCCCAAAGGAAGGCTTTGGGTACAAGTGAACTCCCCAGGGGAGCCTTTACGCAGCCCCACATGCAACTGGACCCTCCGGGTTCGCTGTTCCTGAGCAAACCTAAACGTAGCCCTAGCCGTCATCGGAGACGAGTGAAAAATCAGGCCCAAGGAAATGCGTTACGAGCCCTTTTCGCCCATCCAAAAGTGCCACCAAAGGAACGCTTTGGATACAAGTGAACTCCCCAGGGGAGCCTTTACGCAGCCCCACATGCAACTGGACCCTCCGGGTTCGCTGTTCCTGAGCAAACCTAAACGTAGCCCTAGCCGTCATCGGAGACGACTGAAAAATCAGGCCCCAGGAAATGCGTTGCGAGCCCCTTTGGACCATCCAAAAGTTCCCCCAAAGAAAGGCTTTGGGTACAAGTGAACTCCCCAGGGGAGACTTTACGCAGCCCCACATGCAACTGGACCCTCCGGGTTCAATTTTTCCGAACAACGCTAAATATATCACTAGCAGGCATGGGAGAAGACTGAAAACCCGGGCCCCAGAAAACGCGTTGCAAGCCCCTTTGGACCATCCAAAAGTGTCACCAAAGGAAGGCTTTGGGTACAAGAGAACTCCCCAGGGGAGCCTTTACGCAGCCGCACATGCAACTGGACCCTCCGGGTTCTCTGTTCATGAGCAAACCTAAACGTAGCCCTAGCCGTCATCGGAGACGACTGAAAAATCAGGCCCCAGGAAATGCGTTGTAAGCCCCTTTGGACCATCCAAAAGTGCCCGCAAAGGAAGGCTTTGGGTACAAGTGATCTCCCCAGGGGAGCCTTTATGCAGCCCCACATGCAACTGGACCCTCCGGGTTCGCTGTTCATGAGCAAACCTAAACGTAGCCCTAGCCGTCATCGGAGACGAGTGAAAAATCAGGCCCCAGGAAATGCGTTGCGAGCCCCTTTGGACCATCCAAAAGTGCCCCCAAAGGAAGGCTTTGGGTACAAGTGAACTCCCCAGGGGAGCCATTACGCAGCCCCACATGCAACTGGACCCTCCGGGTTCAATTTTTCCGAGCAACCCTATATATATCACTAGCCGGCATGGGAGAAGACTGAAAACCTGGGCCCCAGAAAACGCGATTCAAGCCCCTTTGGACCATCCAAAAGTGTCACCAAAGGAAGGCTTTGGGTACAAGAGAACTCCCCAGGGGAGCCTTTACGCAGCCCCACATGCAACTGGACCCTCCGGGTTCGCTGTTCCTGAGCAAACCTAAACGTAGCCCTAGCCGTCTTCGGAGACGAGTGAAAAATCAGGCCCCAGGAAATGTGTTGCGAGCCCTTTTCGCCCATCCAAAAGTGCCCCCAAAGGAAGGCTTTGGGTACAAGTGAACTCCCCAGGGGAGCCTTTACGCAGCCCCACATGCAACTGGACCCTCCGGGTTCGCTGTTTCCGAGCATCCCTAAACATAGTCCTAGCCGGCATCGAAGACGAATGAAAAATCAGGCCCAAGGAAGTGCGTTGCAAGCCCTTTTCGCCCATCCAAAAGTGCCCCCAAAGGAAGGCTTTGGGTACAAGTGAACTCCCCAGGGGAGCCTTTACGCAGCCCCACATGCAACTGGACCCTCCGGGTTCAATTTTTCCGGGTAAACCTAAATATATCACTAGCCGGCATGGGAGAAGACTGAAAACCCGGGCCCCAGAAAACGCGTTGCAAGCCCCTTTGGACCATCCAAAAGTATCACCAAAGGAAGGCTTTGGGTACAAGTGAACTCCCCAGGGGAGCCTTTACGCAGACCCACATGCAACTGGACCCTCCGGGTTCGCTGTTTCCGAGCATCCCTAAACATAGCCCTAGCCGGCATAGAAGACAACTGAAAAATAAAGCCCCAGGAAATGCCTTGCGAGCCCTTTTCGCCCATCCAAAAGTGCCCCAAAAGGAAGGCTTTGGGTACAAGAGAACTCCCCAGGGGAGCCTTTACGCAGCCCCACATGCAACTGGACCCTCCGGGTTCGCTGTTCATGAGCAAACCTAAACGTAGCCCTAGCCGTCATCGGAGACGAGTGAAAAATCAGGCCCCAGGAAATGCGTTGCGAGCCCCTTTGGACCATCCAAAAGTGCCCCCAAAGGAAGGCTTTGGGTACAAGTGAACTCCCCAGGGGAGCCATTACGCAGCCCCACATGCAACTGGACCCTCCGGGTTCAATTTTTCCGAGCAACCCTATATATATCACTAGCCGGCATGGGAGAAGACTGAAAACCTGGGCCCCAGAAAACGCGTTGCAAGCCCCTTTGGACCATCCAAAAGTGTCACCAAAGGAAGGCTTTGGGTACAAGAGAACTCCCCAGGGGAGCCTTTACGCAGACCCACATGCAACTGGACCCTCCGGGTTCGCTGTTCCTGAGCAAACCTAAACATAGCCCTAGCCGTCATCGGAGACGAGTGAAAAATCAGGCCCCAGGAAATGTGTTGCGAGCCCTTTTCGCCCATCCAAAAGTGCCCCCAAAGGAAGGCTTTGGGTACAAGTGAACTCCCCAGGGGAGCCTTTACGCAGCCCCACATGCAACTGGACCCTCCGGGTTCGCTGTTTCCGAGCATCCCTAAACATAGTCCTAGCCGGCATCGAAGACAAATGAAAAATCAGGCCCAAGGAAGTGCGTTGCAAGCCCTTTTCGCCCATCCAAAAGTGCCCCCAATGGAAGGCTTTGGGTACAAGTGAACTCCCCAGGGGAGCCTTTACGCAGCCCCACATGCAACTGGACCCTCCGGGTTCAATTTTTCCGGGTAAATCTAAATATATCACTAGACGGCATGGAAGAAGACTGAAAACCCGGGCCCCAGAAAATGCCTTGCGAGCCCTTTTCGCCCATCCAAAAGTGCCCCCAAAGGAAGGCTTTAGGTACAAGAGAACTCCCCAGGGGAGCCTTTACGCAGCCCCACATGCAACTGGACCCTCCGGGTTCGCTGTTCATGAGCAAACCTAAACGTAGCCCTAGCCGTCATCGGAGACGACTGAAAAATCAGGCCCCAGGAAAAGCGTTCCGAGGCCTTTTCGCCCATCCAAATGTGCCCCCAAAGGAAGGCTTTGTGTACAAGTGAACTCCCCAGGGGAGCCTTTACGCAGCCCCACATGCAACTGGACCCTCCGGGTTCGCTGTTCATGAGCAAACCTAAACGTAGCCCTAGCCGTAATCGGAGACGAGTGAAAAATCAGGCCCAAGGAAATGCGTTCCGACGCCTTTTCGCCCATCCAAATGTGCCCCCAAAGGAACACTTTGGGTACAAGAGAACTCCCCAGGGGAGCCTTTACGCAGCCCCACATGCAACTGGACCCTTCGGGTTCGCTGTTTCCGAGCATCCCTAAACATAGCCCTAGCCGGCATCGAAGACGACTGAAAAATCAGGCCCCAGGAAGTGCGTTGCAAGCCCTTTTCGCCCATCCAAAAGTGCCCCCAAAGGAAGGCTTTGGGTACAAGTGAACTCCCCAGGGGAGCCTTTACGCAGCCCCACATGCAACTGGATCCTCCGGGTTCGCTGTTTCCGAGCATCCCTAAACATAGCCCTAGCCGGCATCGATGACGACTGAAAAATCAGGCCCCAGGAAATGCGTTGCGAGCCCTTTTCGCCCATCCAAAAGTGCCCCCAAAGGAAGGCTTTGGATACAAGTGAACTCCCCAGGGGAGCCTTTACGCAGCCCCACATGCAACTGGACCCTCCGGGTTCGCTGTTCCTGAGCAAACCTAAACGTAGCCCTAGCCGTCATCGGAGACGAGTGAAAAATCAGGCCCCAGGAAGTGCGTTGCAAGCCCTTTTCGCCCATCCAAAAGTGCCCCCAAAGGAAGGCTTTGTGTACAAGTGAACTCCCCAGGGGAGCCTTTACGCAGCCCCACATGCAACTGGACCCTCCGTGTTCGCTGTTTCCGAGCATCCCTAAACATAGCCCTAGCCGGCATCGAAGACGACTGAAAAATCAGGCCACAGGAAATGCGTTGCGAGCCCCTTTGGACCATCCAAATGTGCCCCCAAAGGAAGGCTTTGGATACAAGTGAACTCCCCAGGGGAGCCTTTACGCAGCCCCACATGCAACTGGACCCTCCGGGTTCGATTTTTCCGAGCAATCCTAAATATATCCCTAGCCGGCTTGGGAGAAGCCTGAAAACCCGGGCCCCAGAAAACGCGTTGGAAGCCCCTTTGGACCATCCAAAAGTGTCACCAAAGGAAGGATTTGGGTACAAGAGAACTCCCCAGGGGAGCCTTTACGCAGCCCCACATGCAACTGGACCCTCCGGGTTCGCTGTTTCCGAGCATCCCTAAACATAGCCCTAGCCGGCATCGAAGACGAATGAAAAATCAGGCCCCAGGAAATGCGTTGCGAGCCCTTTTCGTCCATCCAAAAGTGCCTCCAAAGGAAGTCTTTGGGTACAAGTGAACTCCGCAGGGGAGCATTTACGCAGCCCCACATGCAACTGGACCCTCCGGGTTCGCTGTTTCCGAGCATCCCTAAACATAGCCCTAGCCGGCATCGATGACGACTGAAAAATCAGGCCCCAGGAAATGCGTTGCGAGCCCCTTTGGACCATCCAAAAGTGCCCCCAAAGGAAGGCTTTGGGTACAAGTGAACTCCCCAGGGGAGCGTTTACGCAGCCCCACATGCAACTGGACCCTCCGGGTTCGCTGTTTCCGAGCAATCCTAAATATATCCCTAGCCGGCTTGGGATAAGACTGAAAACCCGGGCCCCAGAAAACGCATTGCAAGCCCCTTTGGACCATCCAAAAGTGTCACCAAAGGAAGGCTTTGGGTACAAGAGAACTCCCCAGGGGAGCCTTTACGCAGCCCCACATGCAACTGGACCCTCCGGGTTCGCTGTTCCTAAGCAAACCTAAACATAGCCCTAGCCGTCATCGGAGACAAGTGAAAAATCAGGCCCCAGGAAATGAGTTGCGAGCCCCTTCGGACCATCCAAAAGTTCCCCCAAAGGAAGGCTTTGGGTACAAGTGAACTCCCCAGGGGAGCCTTTACGCAGCCCCACATGCAACTGGACCCTCCGGGTTCGCTGTTTCCGAGCATCCCTAAACATAGCCCTAGCCGTCATCGGAGACGACTGAAAAATGAGGCCCCAGGAAACGCGTTACGAGCCCTTTTTCGCCCATCGAAAAGTGCCCCCAAAGGAAGGCTTTGGGTACAAGTGAACTCCCCAGGGGAGCCTTTACGCAGCCCCACATGCAACTGGACCCTTCGGGTTCGCTGTTTCCGAGCATCCCTAAACATAGCCCTAGCCGGCATCGATGACGCCTGAAAAATCAGGCCCCAGGAAATGCGTTGCGAGCCCCTTTGGACCATCCAAAAGTGCCCCCAAAGGAAGGCTTTGGGTACAAGTGAACTCCCCAGGGGAGCCTTTACGCAGCCCCACATGCAACTGGACCCTCCGGGTTCGCTGTTTCCGAGCAATCCTAAATATATCCCTAGCCGGCTTGGGATAAGACTGAAAACCCGGGCCCCAGAAAACGCGTTGCAAGCCCCTTTGGACCATCCAAAAGTGTCACCAAAGGAAGGCTTTGGGTACAAGAGAACTCCCCAGGGGAGCCTTTACGCAGCCGCACATGCAACTGGACCCTCCGGGTTCTCTGTTCATGAGCAAACCTAAACGTAGCCCTAGCCGTCATCGGAGACGACTGAAAAATCAGGCCCCAGGAAATGCGTTGTAAGCCCCTTTGGACCATCCAAAAGTGCCCGCAAAGGAAGGCTTTGGGTACAAGTGATCTCCCCAGGGGAGCCTTTATGCAGCCCCACATGCAACTGGACCCTCCGGGTTCGCTGTTCATGAGCAAACCTAAACGTAGCCCTAGCCGTCATCGGAGACGAGTGAAAAATCAGGCCCCAGGAAATGCGTTGCGAGCCCCTTTGGACCATCCAAAAGTGCCCCCAAAGGAAGGCTTTGGGTACAAGTGAACTCCCCAGGGGAGCCATTGCGCAGCCCCACATGCAACTGGACCCTCCGGGTTCAATTTTTCCGAGCAACCCTATATATATCACTAGCCGGCATGGGAGAAGACTGAAAACCTGGGCCCCAGAAAACGCGTTTCAAGCCCCTTTGGACCATCCAAAAGTGTCACCAAAGGAAGGCTTTGGGTACAAGAGAACTCCCCAGGGGAGCCTTTACGCAGCCCCACATGCAACTGGACCCTCCGGGTTCGCTGTTCCTGAGCAAACCTAAACGTAGCCCTAGCCGTCTTCGGAGACGAGTGAAAAATCAGGCCCCAGGAAATGTGTTGCGAGCCCTTTTCGCCCATCCAAAAGTGCCCCCAAAGGAAGGCTTTGGGTACAAGTGAACTCCCCAGGGGAGCCTTTACGCAGCCCCACATGCAACTGGACCCTCCGGGTTCGCTGTTTCCGAGCAATCCTAAATATATCCCTAGCCGGCTTGGGATAAGACTGAAAACCCGGGCCCCAGAAAACGCGTTGCAAGCCCCTTTGGACCATCCAAAAGTGTCACCAAAGGAAGGCTTTGGGTACAAGAGAACTCCCCAGGGGAGCCTTTACGCAGCCGCACATGCAACTGGACCCTCCGGGTTCTCTGTTCATGAGCAAACCTAAACGTAGCCCTAGCCGTCATCGGAGACGACTGAAAAATCAGGCCCCAGGAAATGCGTTGTAAGCCCCTTTGGACCATCCAAAAGTGCCCGCAAAGGAAGGCTTTGGGTACAAGTGATCTCCCCAGGGGAGCCTTTATGCAGCCCCACATGCAACTGGACCCTCCGGGTTCGCTGTTCATGAGCAAACCTAAACGTAGCCCTAGCCGTCATCGGAGACGAGTGAAAAATCAGGCCCCAGGAAATGCGTTGCGAGCCCCTTTGGACCATCCAAAAGTGCCCCCAAAGGAAGGCTTTGGGTACAAGTGAACTCCCCAGGGGAGCCATTACGCAGCCCCACATGCAACTGGACCCTCCGGGTTCAATTTTTCCGAGCAACCCTATATATATCACTAGCCGGCATGGGAGAAGACTGAAAACCTGGGCCCCAGAAAACGCGTTTCAAGCCCCTTTGGACCATCCAAAAGTGTCACCAAAGGAAGGCTTTGGGTACAAGAGAACTCCCCAGGGGAGCCTTTACGCAGCCCCACATGCAACTGGACCCTCCGGGTTCGCTGTTCCTGAGCAAACCTAAACGTAGCCCTAGCCGTCTTCGGAGACGAGTGAAAAATCAGGCCCCAGGAAATGTGTTGCGAGCCCTTTTCGCCCATCCAAAAGTGCCCCCAAAGGAAGGCTTTGGGTACAAGTGAACTCCCCAGGGGAGCCTTTACGCAGCCCCACATGCAACTGGACCCTCCGGGTTCGCTGTTTCCGAGCATCCCTAAACATAGTCCTAGCCGGCATCGAAGACGAATGAAAAATCAGGCCCAAGGAAGTGCGTTGCAAGCCCTTTTCGCCCATCCAAAAGTGCCCCCAAAGGAAGGCTTTGTGTACAAGTGAACTCCCCAGGGGAGCCTTTACGCAGCCCCACATGCAACTGGACCCTCCGGGTTCAATTTTTCCGGGTAAACCTAAATATATCACTAGCCGGCATGGGAGAAGACTGAAAACCCGGGCCCCAGAAAACGCGTTGCAAGCCCCTTTGGACCATCCAAAAGTATCACCAAAGGAAGGCTTTGGGTACAAGTGAACTCCCCAGGGGAGCCTTTACGCAGACCCACATGCAACTGGACCCTCCGGGTTCGCTGTTTCCGAGCATCCCTAAACATAGCCCTAGCCGGCATAGAAGACAACTGAAAAATAAAGCCCCAGGAAATGCCTTGCGAGCCCTTTTCGCCCATCCAAAAGTGCCCCAAAAGGAAGGCTTTGGGTACAAGAGAACTCCCCAGGGGAGCCTTTATGCAGCCCCACATGCAACTGGACCCTCCGGGTTCGCTGTTCATGAGCAAACCTAAACGTAGCCCTAGCCGTCATCGGAGATGACTGAAAAATCAGGCCCCAGGAAATGCGTTGCGAGCCCCTTTGGACCATCCAAAAGTGCCCCCAAAGGAAGGCTTTGGGTACAAGTGAACTCCCCAGGGGAGCCATTACGCAGCCCCACATGCAACTGGACCCTCCGGGTTCAATTTTTCCGAGCAACCCTATATATATCACTAGCCGGCATGGGAGAAGACTGAAAACCTGGGCCCCAGAAAACGCGTTGCAAGCCCCTTTGGACCATCCAAAAGTGTCACCAAAGGAAGGCTTTGGGTACAAGAGAACTCCCCAGGGGAGCCTTTACGCAGACCCACATGCAACTGGACCCTCCGGGTTCGCTGTTCCTGAGCAAACCTAAACATAGCCCTAGCCGTCATCGGAGACGAGTGAAAAATCAGGCCCCAGGAAATGTGTTGCGAGCCCTTTTCGCCCATCCAAAAGTGCCCCCAAAGGAAGGCTTTGGGTACAAGTGAACTCCCCAGGGGAGCCTTTACGCAGCCCCACATGCAACTGGACCCTCCGGGTTCGCTGTTTCCGAGCATCCCTAAACATAGTCCTAGCCGGCATCGAAGACAAATGAAAAATCAGGCCCAAGGAAGTGCGTTGCAAGCCCTTTTCGCCCATCCAAAAGTGCCCCCAATGGAAGGCTTTGGGTACAAGTGAACTCCCCAGGGGAGCCTTTACGCAGCCCCACATGCAACTGGACCCTCCGGGTTCAATTTTTCCGGGTAAATCTAAATATATCACTAGACGGCATGGAAGAAGACTGAAAACCCGGGCCCCAGAAAATGCCTTGCGAGCCCTTTTCGCCCATCCAAAAGTGCCCCCAAAGGAAGGCTTTAGGTACAAGAGAACTCCCCAGGGGAGCCTTTACGCAGCCCCACATGCAACTGGACCCTCCGGGTTCGCTGTTCATGAGCAAACCTAAACGTAGCCCTAACCGTCATCGGAGACGACTGAAAAATCAGGCCCCAGGAAATGCGTTGCGAGCCCCTTTGGACCATCCAAAAGTGCCCCCAAAGGAAGGCTTTGGGTACAAGTGAACTCCCCAGGGGAGCCTTTACGCAGCCCCACATGCAACTGGACCCTCCGGGTTCGCTGTTCCAAAGCAAACCTAAACATAGCCCTAGCCGTCATCGGAGACGACTGAAAAATCAGGCCCCAGGAAATGCGTTCCGAGCCCTTTTCGCCCATCCAAATGTGCCCCCAAAGGAAGGCTTTGTGTACAAGTGAACTCCCCAGGGGAGCCTTTACGCAGCCCCACATGCAACTGGACCCTCCGGGTTCGCTGTTCATGAGCAAACCTAAACGTAGCCCTAGCCGTAATCGGAGACGAGTGAAAAATCAGGCCCAAGGAAATGCGTTCCGACGCCTTTTCGCCCATCCAAATGTGCCCCCAAAGGAACACTTTGGGTACAAGAGAACTCCCCAGGGGAGCCTTTACGCAGCCCCACATGCAACTGGACCCTTCGGGTTCGCTGTTTCCGAGCATCCCTAAACATAGCCCTAGCCGGCATCGAAGACGACTGAAAAATCAGGCCCCAGGAAGTGCGTTGCAAGCCCTTTTCGCCCATCCAAAAGTGCCCCCAAAGGAAGGCTTTGGGTACAAGTGAACTCCCCAGGGGAGCCTTTACGCAGCCCCACATGCAACTGGATCCTCCGGGTTCGCTGTTTCCGAGCATCCCTAAACATAGCCCTAGCCGGCATCGATGACGACTGAAAAATCAGGCCCCAGGAAATGCGTTGCGAGCCCTTTTCGCCCATCCAAAAGTGCCCCCAAAGGAAGGCTTTGGATACAAGTGAACTCCCCAGGGGAGCCTTTACGCAGCCCCACATGCAACTGGACCCTCCGGGTTCGCTGTTCCTGAGCAAACCTAAACGTAGCCCTAGCCGTCATCGGAGACGAGTGAAAAATCAGGCCCCAGGAAATGCGTTGCGAGCCCCTTTGGACCATCCAAATGTGCCCCCAAAGGAAGGCTTTGGATACAAGTGAACTCCCCAGGGGAGCCTTTACGCAGCCCCACATGCAACTGGACCCTCCGGGTTCGATTTTTCCGAGCAATCCTAAATATATCCCTAGCCGGCTTGGGAGAAGACTGAAAACCCGGGCCCCAGAAAACGCGTTGGAAGCCCCTTTGGACCATCCAAAAGTGTCACCAAAGGAAGGATTTGGGTACAAGAGAACTCCCCAGGGGAGCCTTTACGCAGCCCCACATGCAACTGGACCCTCCGGGTTCGCTGTTTCCGAGCATCCCTAAACATAGCCCTAGCCGGCATCGAAGACGAATGAAAAATCAGGCCCCAGGAAATGCGTTGCGAGCCCTTTTCGTCCATCCAAAAGTGCCTCCAAAGGAAGTCTTTGGGTACAAGTGAACTCCGCAGGGGAGCATTTACGCAGCCCCACATGCAACTGGACCCTCCGGGTTCGCTGTTTCCGAGCATCCCTAAACATAGCCCTAGCCGGCATCGATGACGACTGAAAAATCAGGCCCCAGGAAATGCGTTGCGAGCCCCTTTGGACCATCCAAAAGTGCCCCCAAAGGAAGGCTTTGGGTACAAGTGAACTCCCCAGGGGAGCGTTTACGCAGCCCCACATGCAACTGGACCCTCCGGGTTCGCTGTTTCCGAGCAATCCTAAATATATCCCTAGCCGGCTTGGGATAAGACTGAAAACCCGGGCCCCAGAAAACGCATTGCAAGCCCCTTTGGACCATCCAAAAGTGTCACCAAAGGAAGGCTTTGGGTACAAGAGAACTCCCCAGGGGAGCCTTTACGCAGCCCCACATGCAACTGGACCCTCCGGGTTCGCTGTTCCTAAGCAAACCTAAACATAGCCCTAGCCGTCATCGGAGACAAGTGAAAAATCAGGCCCCAGGAAATGAGTTGCGAGCCCCTTCGGACCATCCAAAAGTTCCCCCAAAGGAAGGCTTTGGGTACAAGTGAACTCCCCAGGGGAGCCTTTACGCAGCCCCACATGCAACTGGACCCTCCGGGTTCGCTGTTCCAAAGCAAACCTAAACATAGCCGTACCCGGCATCGAAATCGACTGAAAAATCAGACCCCAGAAAATGCGTTGCGAGCCCTTTTCGTCCATCCAAAAGTGCCCCCAAAGGAAGGCTTTGGGTACAAGTGAACTCCCCAGGGGAGCCTTTACGCAGCCCCACATGAAACTGGACCCTCCGGGTTCGCTGTTCATGAGCAAACCTAAACGTAGCCCTAACCGTCATCGGAGACGACTGAAAAATCAGGCCCCAGGAAATGCGTTGCGAGCCCCTTTGGACCATCCAAAAGTGCCCCCAAAGGAAGGCTTTGGGTACAAGTGAACTCCCCAGGGGAGCCTTTACGCAGCCCCACATGCAACTGGACCCTCCGGGTTCGCTGTTCCAAAGCAAACCTAAACATAGCCCTAGCCGTCATCGGAGACGACTGAAAAATCAGGCCCCAGGAAATGCGTTCCGAGCCCTTTTCGCCCATCCAAATGTGCCCCCAAAGGAACACTTTGGGTACAAGAGAACTCCCCAGGGGAGCCTTTACGCAGCCCCACATGCAACTGGACCCTTCGGGTTCGCTGTTTCCGAGCATCCCTAAACATAGCCCTAGCCGGCATCGAAGACGACTGAAAAATCAGGCCCCAGGAAGTGCGTTGCAAGCCCTTTTCGCCCATCCAAAAGTGCCCCCAAAGGAAGGCTTTGGGTACAAGTGAACTCCCCAGGGGAGCCTTTACGCAGCCCCACATGCAACTGGATCCTCCGGGTTCGCTGTTTCCGAGCATCCCTAAACATAGCCCTAGCCGGCATCGATGACGACTGAAAAATCAGGCCCCAGGAAATGCGTTGCGAGCCCTTTTCGCCCATCCAAAAGTGCCCCCAAAGGAAGGCTTTGGATACAAGTGAACTCCCCAGGGGAGCCTTTACGCAGCCCCACATGCAACTGGACCCTCCGGGTTCGCTGTTCCTGAGCAAACCTAAACGTAGCCCTAGCCGTCATCGGAGACGAGTGAAAAATCAGGCCCCAGGAAGTGCGTTGCAAGCCCTTTTCGCCCATCCAAAAGTGCCCCCAAAGGAAGGCTTTGTGTACAAGTGAACTCCCCAGGGGAGCCTTTACGCAGCCCCACATGCAACTGGACCCTTCGGGTTCGCTGTTTCCGAGCATCCCTAAACATAGCCCTAGCCGGCATCGAAGACGAATGAAAAATCAGGCCCCAGGAAATGCGTTCCGAGCCCTTTTCGCCCATCCAAAAGTGCCCCCAAAGGAAGGCTTTGGGTACAAGTGAACTCCCCAGGGGAACCTTTACGCAGCACCACATGCAACTGGACCCTCCGTGTTCGCTGTTTCCGAGCATCCCTAAACATAGCCCTAGCCGGCATCGAAGACGACTGAAAAATCAGGCCACAGGAAATGCGTTGCGAGCCCCTTTGGACCATCCAAATGTGCCCCCAAAGGAAGGCTTTGGATACAAGTGAACTCCCCAGGGGAGCCTTTACGCAGCCCCACATGCAACTGGACCCTCCGGGTTCGATTTTTCCGAGCAATCCTAAATATATCCCTAGCCGGCTTGGGAGAAGACTGAAAACCCGGGCCCCAGAAAACGCGTTGGAAGCCCCTTTGGACCATCCAAAAGTGTCACCAAAGGAAGGATTTGGGTACAAGAGAACTCCCCAGGGGAGCCTTTACGCAGCCCCACATGCAACTGGACCCTCCGGGTTCGCTGTTTCCGAGCATCCCTAAACATAGCCCTAGCCGGCATCGAAGACGAATGAAAAATCAGGCCCCAGGAAATGCGTTGCGAGCCCTTTTCGTCCATCCAAAAGTGCCTCCAAAGGAAGTCTTTGGGTACAAGTGAACTCCGCAGGGGAGCATTTACGCAGCCCCACATGCAACTGGACCCTCCGGGTTCGCTGTTTCCGAGCATCCCTAAACATAGCCCTAGCCGGCATCGATGACGACTGAAAAATCAGGCCCCAGGAAATGCGTTGCGAGCCCCTTTGGACCATCCAAAAGTGCCCCCAAAGGAAGGCTTTGGGTACAAGTGAACTCCCCAGGGGAGCGTTTACGCAGCCCCACATGCAACTGGACCCTCCGGGTTCGCTGTTTCCGAGCAATCCTAAATATATCCCTAGCCGGCTTGGGATAAGACTGAAAACCCGGGCCCCAGAAAACGCATTGCAAGCCCCTTTGGACCATCCAAAAGTGTCACCAAAGGAAGGCTTTGGGTACAAGAGAACTCCCCAGGGGAGCCTTTACGCAGCCCCACATGCAACTGGACCCTCCGGGTTCGCTGTTCCTAAGCAAACCTAAACATAGCCCTAGCCGTCATCGGAGACAAGTGAAAAATCAGGCCCCAGGAAATGAGTTGCGAGCCCCTTCGGACCATCCAAAAGTTCCCCCAAAGGAAGGCTTTGGGTACAAGTGAACTCCCCAGGGGAGCCTTTACGCAGCCCCACATGCAACTGGACCCTCCGGGTTCGCTGTTCCAAAGCAAACCTAAACATAGCCCTACCCGGCATCGAAATCGACTGAAAAATCAGACTTCAGAAAATGCGTTGCGAGCCCTTTTCGTCCATCCAAAAGTGCCCCCAAAGGAAGGCTTTGGGTACAAGTGAACTCCCCAGGGGAGCCTTTACGCAGCCCCACATGAAACTGGACCCTCCGGGTTCGATTTTTCCGAGAAAACCTAAATATATCACTAGCCGGCATGGGAGAAGACTGAAAACCCGGGCCCCAGAAAACGCGTTGCAAGCCCCTTTGGACCATCCAAAAGTATCACCAAAGGAAGGTTTTGGGTACAAGTGAACTCCCCAGGGGAGCCTTTACGCAGCCCCACATGCAACTGGACCCTCCGGGTTCGCTGTTTCCGAGCATCCCTAAACAGAGCCCTAGCCGTCATCGGAGACGAGTGAAAAATCAGGCCCCAGGAAATGCGTTGCGAGCCCTTTTCGTCCATCCAAAAGTGCCCCCAAAGGAAGGCTTTGGGTACAAGTGAACTCCCCAGGGGAGCCTTTACGCAGCCCCACATGCAACTGGACCCTCCGGGTTCGCTGTTCCTGAGCAAACCTAAACGTAGCCCTAGCCGTCATCGGAGACGAGTGAAAAATCAGGCCCAAGGAAATGCGTTACGAGCCCTTTTCGCCCATCCAAAAGTGCCACCAAAGGAACGCTTTGGATACAAGTGAACTCCCCAGGGGAGCCTTTACGCAGCCCCACATGCAACTGGACCCTCCGGGTTCGCTGTTCCTGAGCAAACCTAAACGTAGCCCTAGCCGTCATCGGAGACGAGTGAAAAATCAGGCCCCAGGAAATGCGTTGCGAGCCCCTTTGGACCATCCAAAAGTTCCCCCAAAGAAAGGCTTTGGGTACAAGTGAACTCCCCAGGGGAGACTTTACGCAGCCCCACATGCAACTGGACCCTCCGGGTTCAATTTTTCCGAACAACGCTAAATATATCACTAGCAGGCATGGGAGAAGACTGAAAACCCGGGCCCCAGAAAACGCGTTGCAAGCCCCTTTGGACCATCCAAAAGTGTCACCAAAGGAAGGCTTTGGGTACAAGAGAACTCCCCAGGGGAGCCTTTACGCAGCCGCACATGCAACTGGACCCTCCGGGTTCTCTGTTCATGAGCAAACCTAAACGTAGCCCTAGCCGTCATCGGAGACGACTGAAAAATCAGGCCCCAGGAAATGCGTTGTAAGCCCCTTTGGACCATCCAAAAGTGCCCGCAAAGGAAGGCTTTGGGTACAAGTGATCTCCCCAGGGGAGCCTTTATGCAGCCCCACATGCAACTGGACCCTCCGGGTTCGCTGTTCATGAGCAAACCTAAACGTAGCCCTAGCCGTCATCGGAGACGAGTGAAAAATCAGGCCCCAGGAAATGCGTTGCGAGCCCCTTTGGACCATCCAAAAGTGCCCCCAAAGGAAGGCTTTGGGTACAAGTGAACTCCCCAGGGGAGCCATTACGCAGCCCCACATGCAACTGGACCCTCCGGGTTCAATTTTTCCGAGCAACCCTATATATATCACTAGCCGGCATGGGAGAAGACTGAAAACCTGGGCCCCAGAAAACGCGATTCAAGCCCCTTTGGACCATCCAAAAGTGTCACCAAAGGAAGGCTTTGGGTACAAGAGAACTCCCCAGGGGAGCCTTTACGCAGCCCCACATGCAAATGGACCCTCCGGGTTCGCTGTTCCTGAGCAAACCTAAACGTAGCCCTAGCCGTCTTCGGAGACGAGTGAAAAATCAGGCCCCAGGAAATGTGTTGCGAGCCCTTTTCGCCCATCCAAAAGTGCCCCCAAAGGAAGGCTTTGGGTACAAGTGAACTCCCCAGGGGAGCCTTTACGCAGCCCCACATGCAACTGGACCCTCCGGGTTCGCTGTTTCCGAGCATCCCTAAACATAGTCCTAGCCGGCATCGAAGACGAATGAAAAATCAGGCCCAAGGAAGTGCGTTGCAAGCCCTTTTCGCCCATCCAAAAGTGCCCCCAAAGGAAGGCTTTGGGTACAAGTGAACTCCCCAGGGGAGCCTTTACGCAGCCCCACATGCAACTGGACCCTCCGGGTTCAATTTTTCCGGGTAAACCTAAATATATCACTAGCCGGCATGGGAGAAGACTGAAAACCCGGGCCCCAGAAAACGCGTTGCAAGCCCCTTTGGACCATCCAAAAGTATCACCAAAGGAAGGCTTTGGGTACAAGTGAACTCCCCAGGGGAGCCTTTACGCAGACCCACATGCAACTGGACCCTCCGGGTTCGCTGTTTCCGAGCATCCCTAAACATAGCCCTAGCCGGCATAGAAGACAACTGAAAAATAAAGCCCCAGGAAATGCCTTGCGAGCCCTTTTCGCCCATCCAAAAGTGCCCCAAAAGGAAGGCTTTGGGTACAAGAGAACTCCCCAGGGGAGCCTTTACGCAGCCCCACATGCAACTGGACCCTCCGGGTTCGCTGTTCATGAGCAAACCTAAACGTAGCCCTAGCCGTCATCGGAGACGACTGAAAAATCAGGCCCCAGGAAATGCGTTGCGAGCCCCTTTGGACCATCCAAAAGTGCCCCCAAAGGAAGGCTTTGGGTACAAGTGAACTCCCCAGGGGAGCCATTACGCAGCCCCACATGCAAGTGGACCCTCCGGGTTCAATTTTTCCGAGCAACCCTATATATATCACTAGCCGGCATGGGAGAAGACTGAAAACCTGGGCCCCAGAAAACGCGTTGCAAGCCCCTTTGGACCATCCAAAAGTGTCACCAAAGGAAGGCTTTGGGTACAAGAGAACTCCCCAGGGGAGCCTTTACGCAGACCCACATGCAACTGGACCCTCCGGGTTCGCTGTTCCTGAGCAAACCTAAACATAGCCCTAGCCGTCATCGGAGACGAGTGAAAAATCAGGCCCCAGGAAATGTGTTGCGAGCCCTTTTCGCCCATCCAAAAGTGCCCCCAAAGGAAGGCTTTGGGTACAAGTGAACTCCCCAGGGGAGCCTTTACGCAGCCCCACATGCAACTGGACCCTCCGGGTTCGCTGTTTCCGAGCATCCCTAAACATAGTCCTAGCCGGCATCGAAGACAAATGAAAAATCAGGCCCAAGGAAGTGCGTTGCAAGCCCTTTTCGCCCATCCAAAAGTGCCCCCAATGGAAGGCTTTGGGTACAAGTGAACTCCCCAGGGGAGCCTTTACGCAGCCCCACATGCAACTGGACCCTCCGGGTTCAATTTTTCCGGGTAAATCTAAATATATCACTAGACGGCATGGAAGAAGACTGAAAACCCGGGCCCCAGAAAATGCCTTGCAGGCCCTTTTCGCCCATCCAAAAGTGCCCCCAAAGGAAGGCTTTAGGTACAAGAGAACTCCCCAGGGGAGCCTTTACGCAGCCCCACATGCAACTGGACCCTCCGGGTTCGCTGTTCATGAGCAAACCTAAACGTAGCCCTAGCCGTCATCGGAGACGACTGAAAAATCAGGCCCCAGGAAATGCGTTGCGAGCCCCTTTGGACCATCCAAAAGTGCCCCCAAAGGAAGGCTTTGGGTACAAGTGAACTCCCCAGGGGAGCCTTTACGCAGCCCCACATGCAACTGGACCCTCCGGGTTCGCTGTTCCAAAGCAAACCTAAACATAGCCCTAGCCGTCATCGGAGACGACTGAAAAATCAGGCCCCAGGAAATGCGTTCCGAGCCCTTTTCGCCCATCCAAATGTGCCCCCAAAGGAAGGCTTTGTGTACAAGTGAACTCCCCAGGGGAGCCTTTACGCAGCCCCACATGCAACTGGACCCTCCGGGTTCGCTGTTCATGAGCAAACCTAAACGTAGCCCTAGCCGTAATCGGAGACGAGTGAAAAATCAGGCCCAAGGAAATGCGTTCCGACGCCTTTTCGCCCATCCAAATGTGCCCCCAAAGGAACACTTTGGGTACAAGAGAACTCCCCAGGGGAGCCTTTACGCAGCCCCACATGCAACTGGACCCTTCGGGTTCGCTGTTTCCGAGCATCCCTAAACATAGCCCTAGCCGGCATCGAAGACGACTGAAAAATCAGGCCCCAGGAAGTGCGTTGCAAGCCCTTTTCGCCCATCCAAAAGTGCCCCCAAAGGAAGGCTTTGGGTACAAGTGAACTCCCCAGGGGAGCCTTTACGCAGCCCCACATGCAACTGGATCCTCCGGGTTCGCTGTTTCCGAGCATCCCTAAACATAGCCCTAGCCGGCATCGATGACGACTGAAAAATCAGGCCCCAGGAAATGCGTTGCGAGCCCTTTTCGCCCATCCAAAAGTGCCCCCAAAGGAAGGCTTTGGATACAAGTGAACTCCCCAGGGGAGCCTTTACGCAGCCCCACATGCAACTGGACCCTCCGGGTTCGCTGTTCCTGAGCAAACCTAAACGTAGCCCTAGCCGTCATCGGAGACGAGTGAAAAATCAGGCCCCAGGAAGTGCGTTGCAAGCCCTTTTCGCCCATCCAAAAGTGCCCCCAAAGGAAGGCTTTGTGTACAAGTGAACTCCCCAGGGGAGCCTTTACGCAGCCCCACATGCAACTGGACCCTTCGGGTTCGCTGTTTCCGAGCATCCCTAAACATAGCCCTAGCCGGCATCGAAGACGAATGAAAAATCAGGCCCCAGGAAATGCGTTCCGAGCCCTTTTCGCCCATCCAAAAGTGCCCCCAAAGGAAGGCTTTGGGTACAAGTGAACTCCCCAGGGGAACCTTTACGCAGCACCACATGCAACTGGACCCTCCGTGTTCGCTGTTTCCGAGCATCCCTAAACATAGCCCTAGCCGGCATCGAAGACGACTGAAAAATCAGGCCACAGGAAATGCGTTGCGAGCCCCTTTGGACCATCCAAATGTGCCCCCAAAGGAAGGCTTTGGATACAAGTGAACTCCCCAGGGGAGCCTTTACGCAGCCCCACATGCAACTGGACCCTCCGGGTTCGATTTTTCCGAGCAATCCTAAATATATCCCTAGCCGGCTTGGGAGAAGACTGAAAACCCGGGCCCCAGAAAACGCGTTGGAAGCCCCTTTGGACCATCCAAAAGTGTCACCAAAGGAAGGATTTGGGTACAAGAGAACTCCCCAGGGGAGCCTTTACGCAGCCCCACATGCAACTGGACCCTCCGGGTTCGCTGTTTCCGAGCATCCCTAAACATAGCCCTAGCCGGCATCGAAGACGACTGAAAAATCAGGCCCCAGGAAATGCGTTGCGAGCCCTTTTCGTCCATCCAAAAGTGCCTCCAAAGGAAGTCTTTGGGTACAAGTGAACTCCGCAGGGGAGCATTTACGCAGCCCCACATGCAACTGGACCCTCCGGGTTCGCTGTTTCCGAGCATCCCTAAACATAGCCCTAGCCGGCATCGATGACGACTGAAAAATCAGGCCCCAGGAAATGCGTTGCGAGCCCCTTTGGACCATCCAAAAGTGCCCCCAAAGGAAGGCTTTGGGTACAAGTGAACTCCCCAGGGGAGCGTTTACGCAGCCCCACATGCAACTGGACCCTCCGGGTTCGCTGTTTCCGAGCAATCCTAAATATATCCCTAGCCGGCTTGGGATAAGACTGAAAACCCGGGCCCCAGAAAACGCATTGCAAGCCCCTTTGGACCATCCAAAAGTGTCACCAAAGGAAGGCTTTGGGTACAAGAGAACTCCCCAGGGGAGCCTTTACGCAGACCCACATGCAACTGGACCCTCCGGGTTCGCTGTTTCCGAGCATCCCTAAACATAGCCCTAGCCGGCATAGAAGACAACTGAAAAATAAAGCCCCAGGAAATGCCTTGCGAGCCCTTTTCGCCCATCCAAAAGTGCCCCAAAAGGAAGGCTTTGGGTACAAGAGAACTCCCCAGGGGAGCCTTTACGCAGCCCCACATGCAACTGGACCCTCCGGGTTCGCTGTTCATGAGCAAACCTAAACGTAGCCCTAGCCGTCATCGGAGACGACTGAAAAATCAGGCCCCAGGAAATGCGTTGCGAGCCCCTTTGGACCATCCAAAAGTGCCCCCAAAGGAAGGCTTTGGGTACAAGTGAACTCCCCAGGGGAGCCATTACGCAGCCCCACATGCAAGTGGACCCTCCGGGTTCAATTTTTCCGAGCAACCCTATATATATCACTAGCCGGCATGGGAGAAGACTGAAAACCTGGGCCCCAGAAAACGCGTTGCAAGCCCCTTTGGACCATCCAAAAGTGTCACCAAAGGAAGGCTTTGGGTACAAGAGAACTCCCCAGGGGAGCCTTTACGCAGACCCACATGCAACTGGACCCTCCGGGTTCGCTGTTCCTGAGCAAACCTAAACATAGCCCTAGCCGTCATCGGAGACGAGTGAAAAATCAGGCCCCAGGAAATGTGTTGCGAGCCCTTTTCGCCCATCCAAAAGTGCCCCCAAAGGAAGGCTTTGGGTACAAGTGAACTCCCCAGGGGAGCCTTTACGCAGCCCCACATGCAACTGGACCCTCCGGGTTCGCTGTTTCCGAGCATCCCTAAACATAGTCCTAGCCGGCATCGAAGACAAATGAAAAATCAGGCCCAAGGAAGTGCGTTGCAAGCCCTTTTCGCCCATCCAAAAGTGCCCCCAATGGAAGGCTTTGGGTACAAGTGAACTCCCCAGGGGAGCCTTTACGCAGCCCCACATGCAACTGGACCCTCCGGGTTCAATTTTTCCGGGTAAATCTAAATATATCACTAGACGGCATGGAAGAAGACTGAAAACCCGGGCCCCAGAAAATGCCTTGCAGGCCCTTTTCGCCCATCCAAAAGTGCCCCCAAAGGAAGGCTTTAGGTACAAGAGAACTCCCCAGGGGAGCCTTTACGCAGCCCCACATGCAACTGGACCCTCCGGGTTCGCTGTTCATGAGCAAACCTAAACGTAGCCCTAGCCGTCATCGGAGACGACTGAAAAATCAGGCCCCAGGAAATGCGTTGCGAGCCCCTTTGGACCATCCAAAAGTGCCCCCAAAGGAAGGCTTTGGGTACAAGTGAACTCCCCAGGGGAGCCTTTACGCAGCCCCACATGCAACTGGACCCTCCGGGTTCGCTGTTCCAAAGCAAACCTAAACATAGCCCTAGCCGTCATCGGAGACGACTGAAAAATCAGGCCCCAGGAAATGCGTTCCGAGCCCTTTTCGCCCATCCAAATGTGCCCCCAAAGGAAGGCTTTGTGTACAAGTGAACTCCCCAGGGGAGCCTTTACGCAGCCCCACATGCAACTGGACCCTCCGGGTTCGCTGTTCATGAGCAAACCTAAACGTAGCCCTAGCCGTAATCGGAGACGAGTGAAAAATCAGGCCCAAGGAAATGCGTTCCGACGCCTTTTCGCCCATCCAAATGTGCCCCCAAAGGAACACTTTGGGTACAAGAGAACTCCCCAGGGGAGCCTTTACGCAGCCCCACATGCAACTGGACCCTTCGGGTTCGCTGTTTCCGAGCATCCCTAAACATAGCCCTAGCCGGCATCGAAGACGACTGAAAAATCAGGCCCCAGGAAGTGCGTTGCAAGCCCTTTTCGCCCATCCAAAAGTGCCCCCAAAGGAAGGCTTTGGGTACAAGTGAACTCCCCAGGGGAGCCTTTACGCAGCCCCACATGCAACTGGATCCTCCGGGTTCGCTGTTTCCGAGCATCCCTAAACATAGCCCTAGCCGGCATCGATGACGACTGAAAAATCAGGCCCCAGGAAATGCGTTGCGAGCCCTTTTCGCCCATCCAAAAGTGCCCCCAAAGGAAGGCTTTGGATACAAGTGAACTCCCCAGGGGAGCCTTTACGCAGCCCCACATGCAACTGGACCCTCCGGGTTCGCTGTTCCTGAGCAAACCTAAACGTAGCCCTAGCCGTCATCGGAGACGAGTGAAAAATCAGGCCCCAGGAAGTGCGTTGCAAGCCCTTTTCGCCCATCCAAAAGTGCCCCCAAAGGAAGGCTTTGTGTACAAGTGAACTCCCCAGGGGAGCCTTTACGCAGCCCCACATGCAACTGGACCCTTCGGGTTCGCTGTTTCCGAGCATCCCTAAACATAGCCCTAGCCGGCATCGAAGACGAATGAAAAATCAGGCCCCAGGAAATGCGTTCCGAGCCCTTTTCGCCCATCCAAAAGTGCCCCCAAAGGAAGGCTTTGGGTACAAGTGAACTCCCCAGGGGAACCTTTACGCAGCACCACATGCAACTGGACCCTCCGTGTTCGCTGTTTCCGAGCATCCCTAAACATAGCCCTAGCCGGCATCGAAGACGACTGAAAAATCAGGCCACAGGAAATGCGTTGCGAGCCCCTTTGGACCATCCAAATGTGCCCCCAAAGGAAGGCTTTGGATACAAGTGAACTCCCCAGGGGAGCCTTTACGCAGCCCCACATGCAACTGGACCCTCCGGGTTCGATTTTTCCGAGCAATCCTAAATATATCCCTAGCCGGCTTGGGAGAAGACTGAAAACCCGGGCCCCAGAAAACGCGTTGGAAGCCCCTTTGGACCATCCAAAAGTGTCACCAAAGGAAGGATTTGGGTACAAGAGAACTCCCCAGGGGAGCCTTTACGCAGCCCCACATGCAACTGGACCCTCCGGGTTCGCTGTTTCCGAGCATCCCTAAACATAGCCCTAGCCGGCATCGAAGACGACTGAAAAATCAGGCCCCAGGAAATGCGTTGCGAGCCCTTTTCGTCCATCCAAAAGTGCCTCCAAAGGAAGTCTTTGGGTACAAGTGAACTCCGCAGGGGAGCATTTACGCAGCCCCACATGCAACTGGACCCTCCGGGTTCGCTGTTTCCGAGCATCCCTAAACATAGCCCTAGCCGGCATCGATGACGACTGAAAAATCAGGCCCCAGGAAATGCGTTGCGAGCCCCTTTGGACCATCCAAAAGTGCCCCCAAAGGAAGGCTTTGGGTACAAGTGAACTCCCCAGGGGAGCGTTTACGCAGCCCCACATGCAACTGGACCCTCCGGGTTCGCTGTTTCCGAGCAATCCTAAATATATCCCTAGCCGGCTTGGGATAAGACTGAAAACCCGGGCCCCAGAAAACGCATTGCAAGCCCCTTTGGACCATCCAAAAGTGTCACCAAAGGAAGGCTTTGGGTACAAGAGAACTCCCCAGGGGAGCCTTTACGCAGCCCCACATGCAACTGGACCCTCCGGGTTCGCTGTTCCTGAGCAAACCTAAACGTAGCCCTAGCCGTCATCGGAGACGAGTGAAAAATCAGGCCCCAAGGAAATGCGTTGCGAACCCCTTTGGACCATCCAAAAGTGCCCCCAAAGGAAGGCTTTGGGTACAAGAGAACTCCCCAGGGGAGCCTTTACGCAGCCCCACATGCAACTGGACCCTCCGGGTTCACTGTTTCCGAGCATCCCTAAACATAGCCCTAGTCGACATCGAAGACGACTGAAAAATCAGGCCCCAGGAAATGCGTTGCGAGCCCTTTTCGCCCATCCAAAAGTGCCCCCAAAGGAAGGCTTTGGGTACAAGAGAACTCCCCAGGGGAGCCTTTACGCAGCCCCACATGCAACTGGACCCTCCGGGTTCGCTGTTCCTTAGCAAACCTAAACGTAACCCTAGCCGTCATCGTAGATGAGTGAAAAATCAGGCCCCAGGAAATGCGTTGCGAACCCCTTTGGACCATCCAAAAGTGCCCCCAAAGGAAGGCTTTGGGTACAAGAGAACTCCCCAGGGGAGCCTTTACGCAGCCCCACATGCAACTGGACCCTCCGGGTTCGCTGTTCCTGAGCAAACCTAAACGTAGCCCTAGCCGGCATCGAAGACGACTGAAAAATCAGGCCCCAGGAAATGCGTTGCGAGCCCTTTTCGCCCATCCAAAAGTGCCCCCAAAGGAAGGCTTTGGGTACAAGTGAACTCCCCAGGGGAGCCTTTACGCAGCCCCACATGCAACTGGACCCTCCGGGTTCGCTGTTTCCGAGCATCCCTAAACGTAGCCCTAGCCGGCATCGAAGACGACTGAAAAATCAGGCCCCAGGAAATGCGTTCCGAGCCCTTTTTGCCCATCCAAAAGTGCCCCCAAAGGAAGGCTTTGGGTACAAGAGAACTCCCCAGGGGAGCCTTTACGCAGCCCCACATGCAACTGGACCCTCCGGGTTCACTGTTTCCGAGCATCCCTAAACGTAGCACTAGCCGGCATCGAAGACGACTGAAAAATCAGGCCCCAGGAAATGCGTTGCGAGCCCTTTTCGCCCATCCAAAAGTGCCCCCAAAGGAAGGCTTTGGGTACAAGTGAACTCCCCAGGGGAGCCTTTACGCAGCCCCACATGCAACTGGACCCTCCGGGTTCGCTGTTCCTGAGCAAACCGAAACGTAGCCCTAGCCGTCATCGAAGACGACTGAAAAATCAGGCCCCAGGAAATGCGTTGCGAGCCCTTTTCGCCCATCCAAAAGTGCCCCCAAAGGAAGGCTTTGGGTACAAGAGAACTCCCCAGGGGAGCCTTTACGCAGCCCCACATGCAACTGGACCCTCCGGGTTCGCTGTTCCTGAGCAAACCTAAACGTAGCCCTAGCCGTCATCGGAGACGAGTGAAAAATCAGGCCCCAAGGAAATGCGTTGCGAGCCCCTTTGGACCATCCAAAAGTGCCCCCAAAGGAAGGCTTTGGGTACAAGTGAACTCCCCAGGGGAGCCTTTACGCAGCCCCACATGCAACTGGACCCTCCGGGTTCGCTGTTCCTGAGCAAACCTAAACGTAGCCCTAGCCGTCATCGTAGATGAGTGAAAAATCAGGCCCCAGGAAATGCGTTGCGAACCCCTTTGGACAATCCAAAAGTGCCCCCAAAGGAAGGCTTTGGGTACAAGAGAACTCCCCAGGGGAGCCTTTACGCAGCCCCACATGCAACTGGACCCTCCGGGTTCGCTGTTTCCGAGCATCCCTAAACATAGCCCTAGTCGACATCGAAGACGACTGAAAAATCAGGCCCCAGGAAATGCGTTGCGAGCCCTTTTCGCCCATCCAAAAGTGCCCCCAAAGGAAGGCTTTGGGTACAAGAGAACTCCCCAGGGGAGCCTTTACGCAGCCCCACATGCATCTGGACCCTCCGGGTTCGCTGTTCCTGAGCAAACCTAAACGTAGCCCTAGCCGTCATCGGAGATGACTGAAAAATCAGGCCCCAGGAAATGCGTTGCGAACCCCTTTTCGCCCATCCAAAAGTGCCCCCAAAGGAAGGCTTTGGGTACAAGTGAACTCCCCAGGGGAGCCTTTACGCAGCCCCACATGCAACTGGACCCTCCGGGTTCGCTGTTTCCGAGCATCCCTAAACATAGCCCTAGCCGGCATCGAAGACGACTGAAAAATCAGGCCCCAGGAAATGCGTTGCGAGCCCTTTTCGCCCATCCAAAAGTGCCCCCAAAGGAAGGCTTTGGGTACAAGAGAACTCCCCAGGGGAGCCTTTACGCAGCCCCACATGCAACTGGACCCTCCGGGTTCGCTGTTCCTGAGCAAACCTAAACGTACCCCTAGCCGTCATCGGAGACGAGTGAAAAATCAGGCCCCAGGAAATGCGTTGCGAGCCCCTTTTCGCCCATCCAAAAGTGCCCCCAAAGGAAGGCTTTGGGTACAAGAGAACTCCCCAGGGGAGCCTTTACGCAGCCCCACATGCAACTGGACCCTCCGGGTTCGCTGTTCCTGATCAAACCTAAACGTAGCCCTAGCCGTCATCGGAGACGAGTGAAAAATCAGGCCCCAGGAAATGCGTTGCGAGCCCCTTTTCGCCCATCCAAAAGTGCCCCCAAAGGAAGGCTTTGGGTACAAGTGAACAACCCAGGGGAGCCTTTACGCAACCCACATGCAACTGGACCCTCCGGGTTCGCTGTTCCTGAGCAAACCTAAACGTAACCCTAGCCGTCATCGTAGATGAGTGAAAAATCAGGCCCCAGGAAATGCGTTGCGAACCCCTTTGGACCATCCAAAAGTGCCCCCAAAGGAAGGCTTTGGGTACAAGAGAACTCCCCAGGGGAGCCTTTACGCAGCCCCACATGCAACTGGACCCTCCGGGTTCGCTGTTCTTGAGCAAACCTAAACGTAGCCCTAGCCGTCATCGGAGACGACTGAAAAATCAGGCCCCAGGAAATGCGTTGCGAGCCCCTTTGGACCATCCAAAAGTGCCCCCAAAGGAAGGCTTTGGGTACAAGTGAACTCCCCAGGGGAGCCTTTACGCAGCCCCACATGCAACTGGACCCTCCGGGTTCGCTGTTCCTGAGCATCCCTAAACATAGCCCTAGCTGGCATCGATGACGACTGAAAAATCAGGCCCCAGGAAATGTGTTCCGAGCCCTTTTTGCCCATCCAAAAGTGCCCCCAAAGGAAGGCTTTGGGTACAAGAGAACTCCCCAGGGGAGCGTTTACGCAGCCCCACATGCAACTGGACCCTCCGGGTTCGCTGTTTCCGAGCATCCCTAAACATAGCCCTAGTCGGCATCGAAGACGACTGAAAAATCAGGCCCCAGGAAATGCGTTCCGAGCCCTTTTCGCCCATCCAAAAGTGCCCCCAAAGGAAGGCTTTGGGTACAAGAGAACTCCCCAGGGGAGCCTTTACGCAGCCCCACATGCAACTGGACCCTCCGGGTTCGCTGTTCCTGAGCAAACCTAAACGTAACCCTAGCCGTCATCGTAGATGAGTGAAAAATCAGGCCCCAGGAAATGCGTTGCGAACCCCTTTGGACCATCCAAAAGTGCCCGCAAAGGAAGGCTTTGGGTACAAGAGAACTCCCCAGGGGAGCCTTTACGCAGCCCCACATGCAACTGGACCCTCCGGGTTCGCTGTTCCTGAGCAAACCTAAACGTAGCCCTAGCCGGCATCGGAGACGACTGAAAAATCAGGCCCCAGGAAATGCGTTGCGAGCCCCTTTGGACCATCCAAAAGTGCCCCCAAAGGAAGGCTTTGGGTACAAGTGAACTCCCCAGGGGAGCCTTTACGCAGCCCCACATGCAACTGGACCCTCCGGGTTCGCTGTTTCCGAGCATCCCTAAACATAGCCCTAGCCGGCATCGAAGACGACTGAAAAATCAGGCCCCAGGAAATGCGTTGCGAGCCCTTTTCGCCCATCCAAAAGTGCCCCCAAAGGAAGGCTTTGGGTACAAGAGAACTCCCCAGGGGAGCCTTTACGCAGCCCCACATGCAACTGGACCCTCCGGGTTCGCTGTTCCTGAGCAAACCTAAACGTAGCCCTAGCCGTCATCGGAGACGACTGAAAAATCAGGCCCCAGGAAATGCGTTGCGAGCCCCTTTGGACCATCCAAAAGTGCCCCCAAAGGAAGGCTTTGGGTACAAGAGAACTCCCCAGGGGAGCCTTTACGCAGCCCCACATGCAACTGGACCCTCCGGGTTCGCTGTTCCTGAGCAAACCTAAACGTAGCCCTAGCCGTCATCGGAGACGACTGAAAAATCAGGCCCCAGGAAATGCGTTGCGAGCCCTTTTCGCCCATCCAAAAGTGCCCCCAAAGGAAGGCTTTGGGTACAAGAGAACTCCCCAGGGGAGCCTTTACGCAGCCCCACATGCAACTGGACCCTCCGGGTTCGCTGTTCCTGAGCAAACCTAAACGTAGCCCTAGCCGTCATCGGAGACGACTGAAAAATCAGGCCCCAGGAAATGCGTTGCGAGCCCCTTTGGACCATCCAAAAGTGCCCCCAAAGGAAGGCTTTGGGTACAAGTGAACTCCCCAGGGGAGCCTTTACGCAGCCCCACATGCAACTGGACCCTCCGGGTTCGCTGTTTCCGAGCATCCCTAAACATAGCCCTAGCCGGCATCGAAGACGACTGAAAAATCAGGCCCCAGGAAATGCGTTGCGAGCCCTTTTCGCCCATCCAAAAGTGCCCCCAAAGGAAGGCTTTGGGTACAAGAGAACTCCCCAGGGGAGCCTTTACGCAGCCCCACATGCAACTGGACCCTCCGGGTTCGCTGTTCCTGAGCAAACCTAAACGTAACCCTAGCCGTCATCGGAGACGAGTGAAAAATCAGGCCCCAGGAAATGCGTTGCGAGCCCTTTTCGCCCATCCAAAAGTGCCCCCAAAGGAAGGCTTTGGGTACAAGAGAACTCCCCAGGGGAGCCTTTACGCAGCCCCACATGCAACTGGACCCTCCGGGTTCGCTGTTTCCGAGCATCCCTAAACATAGCCCTAGCCGGCATCGAAGACGACTGAAAAATCAGGCCCCAGGAAATGTGTTCCGAGCCCTTTTTGCCCATCCAAAAGTGCCCCCAAAGGAAGGCTTTGGGTACAAGAGAACTCCCCAGGGGAGCCTTTACGCAGCCCCACATGCAACTGGACCCTCCGGGTTCGCTGTTTCCGAGCATCCCTAAACATAGCCCTAGTCGGCATCGAACACGACTGAAAAATCAGGCCCCAGGAAATGCGTTCCGAGCCCTTTTCGCCCATCCAAAAGTGCCCCCAAAGGAAGGCTTTGGGTACAAGTGAACTCCCCAGGGGAGCCTTTACGCAGCCCCACATGCAACTGGACCCTCCGGGTTCGCTGTTCCTGAGCAAACCTAGACGTAGCCCTAGCCGTCATCGAAGACGACTGAAAAATCAGGCCCCAGGAAATGCGTTCCGAGCCCTTTTTGCCCATCCAAAAGTGCCCCCAAAGGAAGGCTTTGGGTACAAGAGAACTCCCCAGGGGAGCCTTTACGCAGCCCCACATGCAACTGGACCCTCCGGGTTCGCTGTTCCTGAGCAAACCTAAACGTAGCCCTAGCCGTCATCGGAGACGACTGAAAAATCAGGCCCCAGGAAATGCGTTGCGAGCCCTTTTCGCCCATCCAAAAGTGCCCCCAAAGGAAGGCTTTGGGTACAAGAGAACTCCCCAGGGGAGCCTTTACGCAGCCCCACATGCAACTGGACCCTCCGGGTTCGCTGTTCCTGAGCAAACCTAAACGTAGCCCTAGCCGTCATCGGAGACGACTGAAAAATCAGGCCCCAGGAAATGCGTTGCGAGCCCCTTTGGACCATCCAAAAGTGCCCCCAAAGGAAGGCTTTGGGTACAAGTGAACTCCCCAGGGGAGCCTTTACGCAGCCCCACATGCAACTGGACCCTCCGGGTTCGCTGTTTCCGAGCATCCCTAAACATAGCCCTAGCCGGCATCGAAGACGACTGAAAAATCAGGCCCCAGGAAATGCGTTGCGAGCCCTTTTCGCCCATCCAAAAGTGCCCCCAAAGGAAGGCTTTGGGTACAAGAGAACTCCCCAGGGGAGCCTTTACGCAGCCCCACATGCAACTGGACCCTCCGGGTTCGCTGTTCCTGAGCAAACCTAAACGTAACCCTAGCCGTCATCGGAGACGACTGAAAAATCAGGCCCCAGGAAATGCGTTGCGAGCCCCTTTGGACCATCCAAAAGTGCCCCCAAAGGAAGGCTTTGGGTACAAGTGAACTCCCCAGGGGAGCCTTTACGCAGCCCCACATGCAACTGGACCCTCCGGGTTCGCTGTTTCCGAGCATCCCTAAACATAGCCCTAGCCGGCATCGAAGACGACTGAAAAATCAGGCCCCAGGAAATGCGTTGCGAGCCCTTTTCGCCCATCCAAAAGTGCCCCCAAAGGAAGGCTTTGGGTACAAGAGAACTCCCCAGGGGAGCGTTTACGCAGCCCCACATGCAACTGGACCCTCCGGGTTCGCTGTTCCTGAGCAAACCTAAACATAGCCCTAGCCGTCATCGGAGACGACTGAAAAATCAGGCCCCAGGAAATGCGTTGCGAGCCCCTTTGGACCATCCAAAAGTGCCCCCAAAGGAAGGCTTTGGGTACAAGAGAACTCCCCAGGGGAGCCTTTACGCAGCCCCACATGCAACTGGACCCTCCGGGTTCGCTGTTTCCGAGCATCCCTAAACATAGCCCTAGTCGGCATCGAAGACGACTGAAAAATCAGGCCTCAGGAAATGCGTTGCGAGCCCTTTTCGCCCATCCAAATGTGCCCCAAAGGAAGGCTTTGGGTACAAGAGAACTCCCCGGGGGAGCCTTTACGCAGGCCCACATGCAACTGGACCCTCCGGGTTCGCTGTTCCTGAGCAAACCTAAACGTAGCCCTAGCCGTCATCGAAGACGACTGAAAAATCAGGCCCCAGGAAATGCGTTCCGAGCCCTTTTCGCCCATCCAAAAGTGTCCCCAAAGGAAGGCTTTGGGTACAAGAGAACTCCCCAGGGGAGCCTTTACGCAGCCCCACATGCAACTGGACCCTCCGGGTTCGCTGTTTCCGAGCATCCCTAAACATAGCCCTTGTCGGCATCGAAGACGACTGAAAAATCAGGCCTCAGGAAATGCGTTGCGAGCCCTTTTCGCCCATCCAAATGTGCCCCAAAGGAAGGCTTTGGGTACAAGAGAACTCCCCGGGGGAGCCTTTACGCAGGCCCACATGCAACTGGACCCTCCGGGTTCGCTGTTCCTGAGCAAACCTAAACGTAGCCCTAGCCGTCATCGAAGACGACTGAAAAATCAGGCCCCAGGAAATGCGTTTCGAGCCCTTTTCGCCCATCCAAAAGTGCCCCCAAAGGAAGGCTTTGGGTACAAGAGAACTCCCCGGGGGAGCCTTTACGCAGCCCCACATGCAACTGGACCCTCCGGGTTCGCTGTTCCTGAGCAAACCTAAACGTAGCCCTAGCCGTCATCGGAGACGACTGAAAAATCAGGCCCCAGGAAATGCGTTGCGAGCCCCTTTGGACCATCCAAAAGTGCCCCCAAAGGAAGGCTTTGGGTACAAGTGAACTCCCCAGGGGAGCCTTTACGCAGCCCCACATGCAACTGGACCCTCCGGGTTCGCTGTTTCCGAGCATCCCTAAACATAGCCCTAGCCGGCATCGAAGACGACTGAAAAATCAGGCCCCAGGAAATGCGTTGCGAGCCCTTTTCGCCCATCCAAAAGTGCCCCCAAAGGAAGGCTTTGGGTACAAGAGAACTCCCCAGGGGAGCCTTTACGCAGCCCCACATGCAACTGGACCCTCCGGGTTCGCTGTTCCTGAGCAAACCTAAACGTAACCCTAGCCGTCATCGGAGACGACTGAAAAATCAGGCCCCAGGAAATGCGTTGCGAGCCCCTTTGGACCATCCAAAAGTGCCCCCAAAGGAAGGCTTTGGGTACAAGTGAACTCCCCAGGGGAGCCTTTACGCAGCCCCACATGCAACTGGACCCTCCGGGTTCGCTGTTTCCGAGCATCCCTAAACATAGCCCTAGCCGGCATCGAAGACGACTGAAAAATCAGGCCCCAGGAAATGCGTTGCGAGCCCTTTTCGCCCATCCAAAAGTGCCCCCAAAGGAAGGCTTTGGGTACAAGAGAACTCCCCAGGGGAGCGTTTACGCAGCCCCACATGCAACTGGACCCTCCGGGTTCGCTGTTCCTGAGCAAACCTAAACGTAGCCCTAGCCGTCATCGGAGACGACTGAAAAATCAGGCCCCAGGAAATGCGTTGCGAGCCCCTTTGGACCATCCAAAAGTGCCCCCAAAGGAAGGCTTTGGGTACAAGAGAACTCCCCAGGGGAGCCTTTACGCAGCCCCACATGCAACTGGACCCTCCGGGTTCGCTGTTTCCGAGCATCCCTAAACATAGCCCTAGTCGGCATCGAAGACGACTGAAAAATCAGGCCTCAGGAAATGCGTTGCGAGCCCTTTTCGCCCATCCAAATGTGCCCCAAAGGAAGGCTTTGGGTACAAGAGAACTCCCCGGGGGAGCCTTTACGCAGGCCCACATGCAACTGGACCCTCCGGGTTCGCTGTTCCTGAGCAAACCTAAACGTAGCCCTAGCCGTCATCGAAGACGACTGAAAAATCAGGCCCCAGGAAATGCGTTTCGAGCCCTTTTCGCCCATCCAAAAGTGTCCCCAAAGGAAGGCTTTGGGTACAAGAGAACTCCCCAGGGGAGCCTTTACGCAGCCCCACATGCAACTGGACCCTCCGGGTTCGCTGTTTCCGAGCATCCCTAAACATAGCCCTAGCCGGCATCGAAGACGACTGAAAAATCAGGCCCCAGGAAATGCGTTGCGAGCCCTTTTCGCTCATCCATAAGTGCCCCCAAAGGAAGGCTTTGGGTACAAGAGAACTCCCCAGGGGAGCCTTTACGCAGCCCCACATGCAACTGGACCCTCCGGGTTCGCTGTTCCTGAGCAAACCTAAACGTAGCCCTAGCCGTCATCGGAGACGACTGAAAAATCAGGCCCCAGGAAATGCATTGCGAGCCCTTTTCGCCCATCCAAAAGTGCCCCCAAAGGAAGGCTTTGGGTACAAGAGAACTCCCCAGGGGAGCCTTTACGCAGCCCCACATGCAACTGGACCCTCCGGGTTCGCTGTTTCCGAGCATCCCTAAACATAGCCCTAGTCGGCATCGAAGACGACTGAAAAATCAGGCCCCAGGAAATGCGTTGCGAGCCCCTTTGGACCATCCAAAAGTGCCCCCAAAGGAAGGCTTTGGGTACAAGTGAACTCCCCAGGGGAGCGTTTACGCAGCCCCACATGCAACTGGACCCTCCGGGTTCGCTTTTTCCGAGCATCCCTAAACATAGACCGAGACGGCATCGCCACGACTGAAAAATCAGGCCCCAGGAAATGCGTTGCGAGCCCTTTTCGCCCATCCAAAAGTGCCCCCAAAGGAAGGCTTTGGGTACAAGAGAACTCCCCAGGGGAGCCTTTACGCAGGCCCACATGCAACTGGACCCTCCGGGTTCGCTGTTCCTGAGCAAACCTAAACGTAGCCTTAGCCGTCATCGGAGACGACTGAAAAATCAGGCCCCAGGAAATGCGTTGCGAGCCCCTTTGGACCATCCAAAAGTGCCCCCAAAGGAAGGCTTTGGGTACAAGAGAACTCCCCAGGGGAGCCTTTACGCAGCCCCACATGCAACTGGACCCTCCGGGTTCGCTGTTTCCGAGCATCCCTAAACGTAGCCCAAGTCGGCATCGAAGACGACTGAAAAATCAGGCCCCAGGAAATGCGTTGCGAGCCCTTTTTGTCCATCCAAAAGTGCCCCCAAAGGAAGGCTTTGGGTACAAGAGAACTCCCCAGGGGAGCCTTTACGCAGCCCCACATGCAACTGGACCCTCCGGGTTCGCTGTTCCTGAGCAAACCTAAACGTAGCCCTAGCCGTCAACGGAGACGACTGAAAAATCAAGCCCCAGGAAATGCGTTGCGAGCCCCTTTGGACCATCCAAAAGTGCCCCCAAAGGAAGGCTTTGGGTACAAGTGAACTCCCCAGGGGAGCCTTTACGCAGCCCCACATGCAACTGGACCCTCCGGGTTCGCTGTTCCTGAGCAAACCTAAACGTAGCCCTAGCCGTCATCGTAGATGAGTGAAAAATCAGGCCCCAGGAAATGCGTTGCGAACCCCTTTGGACCATCCAAAAGTGCCCCCAAAGGAAGGCTTTGGGTACAAGAGAACTCCCCAGGGGAGCCTTTACGCAGCCCCACATGCAACTGGACCCTCCGGGTTCGCTGTTTCCGAGCATCCCTAAACATAGCCCTAGTCGGCATCGAACACGACTGAAAAATCATGCCCCAGGAAATGCGTTGCGAGCCCTTTTCGCCCATCCAAAAGTGCCCCCAAAGGAAGGCTTTGGGTACAAGAGAACTCCCCAGGGGAGCCTTTACGCAGCCCCACATGCAACTGGACCCTCCGGGTTCGCTGTTCCTGAGCAAACCTAAACGTAGCCCTAGCCGTCATCGGAGACGACTGAAAAATCAGGCCCCAGAAAATGCGTTGCGAGCCCCTTTGGACCATCCAAAAGTGCCCCCAAAGGAAGGCTTTGGGTACAAGTGAACTCCCCAGGGGAGCCTTTACGCAGCCCCACATGCAACTGGACCCTCCGGGTTCGCTGTTTCCGAGCATCCCTAAACATAGCCCTAGCCGGCATCGAAGACGACTGAAAAATCAGGCCCCAGGAAATGCGTTGCGAGCCCTTTTCGCCCATCCAAAAGTGCCCCCAAAGGAAGGCTTTGGGTACAAGAGAACTCCCCAGGGGAGCCTTTACGCAGCCCCACATGCAACTGGACCCTCCGGGTTCGCTGTTCCTGAGCAAACCTAAACGTAGCCCTAGCCGTCATCGGAGACGACTGAAAAATCAGGCCCCAGGAAATGCGTTGCGAGCCCCTTTGGACCATCCAAAAGTGCCCCCAAAGGAAGGCTTTGGGTACAAGAGAACTCCCCAGGGGAGCCTTTACGCAGCCCCACATGCAACTGGACCCTCCGGGTTCGCTGTTTCCGAGCATCCCTAAACATAGCCCTAGTCGGCATCGAAGACGACTGAAAAATCAGGCCTCAGGAAATGCGTTGCGAGCCCTTTTCGCCCATCCAAATGTGCCCCAAAGGAAGGCTTTGGGTACAAGAGAACTCCCCGGGGGAGCCTTTACGCAGGCCCACATGCAACTGGACCCTCCGGGTTCGCTGTTCCTGAGCAAACCTAAACGTAGCCCTAGCCGTCATCGAAGACGACTGAAAAATCAGGCCCCAGGAAATGCGTTTCGAGCCCTTTTCGCCCATCCAAAAGTGTCCCCAAAGGAAGGCTTTGGGTACAAGAGAACTCCCCAGGGGAGCCTTTACGCAGCCCCACATGCAACTGGACCCTCCGAGTTCGCTGTTTCCGAGCATCCCTAAACATAGACCTTGTCGGCATCGAAGACGACTGAAAAATCAGGCCCCAGGAAATGCGTTCCGAGCCCTTTTTGCCCATCCAAAAGTGCCCCCAAAGGAAGGCTTTGGGTACAAGTGAACTCCCCAGGGGAGCCTTTACGCAGCCCCACATGCAACTGGACCCTCCGGGTTCGCTGTTCCTGAGCAAACCTAGACGTAGCCCTAGCCGTCATCGAAGACGACTGAAAAATCAGGCCCCAGGAAATGCGTTCCGAGCCCTTTTTGCCCATCCAAAAGTGCCCCCAAAGGAAGGCTTTGGGTACAAGAGAACTCCCCAGGGGAGCCTTTACGCAGCCCCACATGCAACTGGACCCTCCGGGTTCGCTGTTCCAAAGCAAACCTAAACGTAGCCCTAGCCGTCATCGGAGACGACTGAAAAATCAGGCCCCAGGAAATGCGTTGCGAGCCCCTTTGGACCATCCAAAAGTGCCCCCAAAGGAAGGCTTTGGGTACAAGTGAACTCCCCAGGGGAGCCTTTACGCAGCCCCACATGCAACTGGACCCTCCGGGTTCGCTGTTTCCGAGCATCCCTAAACATAGTCCTAGCCGGCATCGAAGACAAATGAAAAATCAGGCCCAAGGAAGTGCGTTGCAAGCCCTTTTCGCCCATCCAAAAGTGCCCCCAATGGAAGGCTTTGGGTACAAGTGAACTCCCCAGGGGAGCCTTTACGCAGCCCCACATGCAACTGGACCCTCCGGGTTCAATTTTTCCGGGTAAATCTAAATATATCACTAGACGGCATGGAAGAAGACTGAAAACCCGGGCCCCAGAAAATGCCTTGCGAGCCCTTTTCGCCCATCCAAAAGTGCCCCCAAAGGAAGGCTTTAGGTACAAGAGAACTCCCCAGGGGAGCCTTTACGCAGCCCCACATGCAACTGGACCCTCCGGGTTCGCTGTTCATGAGCAAACCTAAACGTAGCCCTAGCCGTCATCGGAGACGACTGAAAAATCAGGCCCCAGGAAATGCGTTGCGAGCCCCTTTGGACCATCCAAAAGTGCCCCCAAAGGAAGGCTTTGGGTACAAGTGAACTCCCCAGGGGAGCCTTTACGCAGCCCCACATGCAACTGGACCCTCCGGGTTCGCTGTTCCAAAGCAAACCTAAACATAGCCCTAGCCGTCATCGGAGACGACTGAAAAATCAGGCCCCAGGAAATGCGTTCCGAGCCCTTTTCGCCCATCCAAATGTGCCCCCAAAGGAAGGCTTTGTGTACAAGTGAACTCCCCAGGGGAGCCTTTACGCAGCCCCACATGCAACTGGACCCTCCGGGTTCGCTGTTCATGAGCAAACCTAAACGTAGCCCTAGCCGTAATCGGAGACGAGTGAAAAATCAGGCCCAAGGAAATGCGTTCCGACGCCTTTTCGCCCATCCAAATGTGCCCCCAAAGGAACACTTTGGGTACAAGAGAACTCCCCAGGGGAGCCTTTACGCAGCCCCACATGCAACTGGACCCTTCGGGTTCGCTGTTTCCGAGCATCCCTAAACATAGCCCTAGCCGGCATCGAAGACGACTGAAAAATCAGGCCCCAGGAAGTGCGTTGCAAGCCCTTTTCGCCCATCCAAAAGTGCCCCCAAAGGAAGGCTTTGGGTACAAGTGAACTCCCCAGGGGAGCCTTTACGCAGCCCCACATGCAACTGGATCCTCCGGGTTCGCTGTTTCCGAGCATCCCTAAACATAGCCCTAGCCGGCATCGATGACGACTGAAAAATCAGGCCCCAGGAAATGCGTTGCGAGCCCTTTTCGCCCATCCAAAAGTGCCCCCAAAGGAAGGCTTTGGATACAAGTGAACTCCCCAGGGGAGCCTTTACGCAGCCCCACATGCAACTGGACCCTCCGGGTTCGCTGTTCCTGAGCAAACCTAAACGTAGCCCTAGCCGTCATCGGAGACGAGTGAAAAATCAGGCCCCAGGAAGTGCGTTGCAAGCCCTTTTCGCCCATCCAAAAGTGCCCCCAAAGGAAGGCTTTGTGTACAAGTGAACTCCCCAGGGGAGCCTTTACGCAGCCCCACATGCAACTGGACCCTTCGGGTTCGCTGTTTCCGAGCATCCCTAAACATAGCCCTAGCCGGCATCGAAGACGAATGAAAAATCAGGCCCCAGGAAATGCGTTCCGAGCCCTTTTCGCCCATCCAAAAGTGCCCCCAAAGGAAGGCTTTGGGTACAAGTGAACTCCCCAGGGGAACCTTTACGCAGCACCACATGCAACTGGACCCTCCGTGTTCGCTGTTTCCGAGCATCCCTAAACATAGCCCTAGCCGGCATCGAAGACGACTGAAAAATCAGGCCACAGGAAATGCGTTGCGAGCCCCTTTGGACCATTCAAATGTGCCCCCAAAGGAAGGCTTTGGATACAAGTGAACTCCCCAGGGGAGCCTTTACGCAGCCCCACATGCAACTGGACCCTCCGGGTTCGATTTTTCCGAGCATCCCTAAACATAGCCCTAGCCGGCATCGAAGACGAATGAAAAATCAGGCCCCAGGAAATGCGTTGCGAGCCCTTTTCGTCCATCCAAAAGTGCCTCCAAAGGAAGTCTTTGGGTACAAGTGAACTCCGCAGGGGAGCATTTACGCAGCCCCACATGCAACTGGACCCTCCGGGTTCGCTGTTTCCGAGCATCCCTAAACATAGCCCTAGCCGGCATCGATGACGACTGAAAAATCAGGCCCCAGGAAATGCGTTGCGAGCCCCTTTGGACCATCCAAAAGTGCCCCCAAAGGAAGGCTTTGGGTACAAGTGAACTCCCCAGGGGAGCGTTTACGCAGCCCCACATGCAACTGGACCCTCCGGGTTCGCTGTTTCCGAGCAATCCTAAATATATCCCTAGCCGGCTAGGGATAAGACTGAAAACCCGGGCCCTAGAAAACGCATTGCAAGCCCCTTTGGACCATCCAAAAGTGTCACCAAAGGAAGGCTTTGGGTACAAGAGAACTCCCCAGGGGAGCCTTTACGCAGCCCCACATGCAACTGGACCCTCCGGGTTCGCTGTTCCTAAGCAAACCTAAACATAGCCCTAGCCGTCATCGGAGACAAGTGAAAAATCAGGCCCCAGGAAATGAGTTGCGAGCCCCTTCGGACCATCCAAAAGTTCCCCCAAAGGAAGGCTTTGGGTACAAGTGAACTCCCCAGGGGAGCCTTTACGCAGCCCCACATGCAACTGGACCCTCCGGGTTCGCTGTTCATGAGCAAACCTAAACGTAGCCCTAGCCGTCATCGGAGACGACTGAAAAATCAGGCCCCAGGAAATGCGTTGCGAGCCCCTTTGGACCATCCAAAAGTGCCCCCAAAGGAAGGCTTTGTGTACAAGTGAACTCCCCAGGGGAGCCTTTACGCAGCCCCACATGCAACTGGACCCTTCGGGTTCGCTGTTTCCGAGCATCCCTAAACATAGCCCTAGCCGGCATCGAAGACGAATGAAAAATCAGGCCCCAGGAAATGCGTTCCGAGCCCTTTTCGCCCATCCAAAAGTGCCCCCAAAGGAAGGCTTTGGGTACAAGTGAACTCCCCAGGGGAACCTTTACGCAGCACCACATGCAACTGGACCCTCCGTGTTCGCTGTTTCCGAGCATCCCTAAACATAGCCCTAGCCGGCATCGAAGACGACTGAAAAATCAGGCCACAGGAAATGCGTTGCGAGCCCCTTTGGACCATCCAAATGTGCCCCCAAAGGAAGGCTTTGGATACAAGTGAACTCCCCAGGGGAGCCTTTACGCAGCCCCACATGCAACTGGACCCTCCGGGTTCGATTTTTCCGAGCATCCCTAAACATAGCCCTAGCCGGCATCGAAGACGAATGAAAAATCAGGCCCCAGGAAATGCGTTGCGAGCCCTTTTCGTCCATCCAAAAGTGCCTCCAAAGGAAGTCTTTGGGTACAAGTGAACTCCGCAGGGGAGCATTTACGCAGCCCCACATGCAACTGGACCCTCCGGGTTCGCTGTTTCCGAGCATCCCTAAACATAGCCCTAGCCGGCATCGATGACGACTGAAAAATCAGGCCCCAGGAAATGCGTTGCGAGCCCCTTTGGACCATCCAAAAGTGCCCCCAAAGGAAGGCTTTGGGTACAAGTGAACTCCCCAGGGGAGCGTTTACGCAGCCCCACATGCAACTGGACCCTCCGGGTTCGCTGTTTCCGAGCAATCCTAAATATATCCCTAGCCGGCTAGGGATAAGACTGAAAACCCGGGCCCTAGAAAACGCATTGCAAGCCCCTTTGGACCATCCAAAAGTGTCACCAAAGGAAGGCTTTGGGTACAAGAGAACTCCCCAGGGGAGCCTTTACGCAGCCCCACATGCAACTGGACCCTCCGGGTTCGCTGTTCCTAAGCAAACCTAAACATAGCCCTAGCCGTCATCGGAGACAAGTGAAAAATCAGGCCCCAGGAAATGAGTTGCGAGCCCCTTCGGACCATCCAAAAGTTCCCCCAAAGGAAGGCTTTGGGTACAAGTGAACTCCCCAGGGGAGCCTTTACGCAGCCCCACATGCAACTGGACCCTCCGGGTTCGCTGTTCATGAGCAAACCTAAACGTAGCCCTAGCCGTCATCGGAGACGACTGAAAAATCAGGCCCCAGGAAATGCGTTGCGAGCCCCTTTGGACCATCCAAAAGTGCCCCCAAAGGAAGGCTTTGGGTACAAGTGAACTCCCCAGGGGAGCCATTACGCAGCCCCACATGCAACTGGACCCTCCGGGTTCAATTTTTCCGAGCAACCCTATATATATCACTAGCCGGCATGGGAGAAGACTGAAAACCTGGGCCCCAGAAAACGCGTTTCAAGCCCCTTTGGACCATCCAAAAGTGTCACCAAAGGAAGGCTTTGGGTACAAGAGAACTCCCCAGGGGAGCCTTTACGCAGCCCCACATGCAACTGGACCCTCCGGGTTCGCTGTTCCTGAGCAAACCTAAACGTAGCCCTAGCCGTCTTCGGAGACGAGTGAAAAATCAGGCCCCAGGAAATGTGTTGCGAGCCCTTTTCGCCCATCCAAAAGTGCCCCCAAAGGAAGGCTTTGGGTACAAGTGAACTCCCCAGGGGAGCCTTTACGCAGCCCCACATGCAACTGGACCCTCCGGGTTCGCTGTTTCCGAGCATCCCTAAACATAGTCCTAGCCGGCATCGAAGACGAATGAAAAATCAGGCCCAAGGAAGTGCGTTGCAAGCCCTTTTCGCCCATCCAAAAGTGCCCCCAAAGGAAGGCTTTGGGTACAAGTGAACTCCCCAGGGGAGCCTTTACGCAGCCCCACATGCAACTGGACCCTCCGGGTTCAATTTTTCCGGGTAAACCTAAATATATCACTAGCCGGCATGGGAGAAGACTGAAAACCCGGGCCCCAGAAAACGCGTTGCAAGCCCCTTTGGACCATCCAAAAGTATCACCAAAGGAAGGCTTTGGGTACAAGAGAACTCCCCAGGGGAGCCTTTACGCAGACCCACATGCAACTGGACCCTCCGGGTTCGCTGTTCCTGAGCAAACCTAAACATAGCCCTAGCCGTCATCGGAGACGAGTGAAAAATCAGGCCCCAGGAAATGTGTTGCGAGCCCTTTTCGCCCATCCAAAAGTGCCCCCAAAGGAAGGCTTTGGGTACAAGTGAACTCCCCAGGGGAGCCTTTACGCAGCCCCACATGCAACTGGACCCTCCGGGTTCGCTGTTTCCGAGCATCCCTAAACATAGTCCTAGCCGGCATCGAAGACAAATGAAAAATCAGGCCCAAGGAAGTGCGTTGCAAGCCCTTTTCGCCCATCCAAAAGTGCCCCCAATGGAAGGCTTTGGGTACAAGTGAACTCCCCAGGGGAGCCTTTACGCAGCCCCACATGCAACTGGACCCTCCGGGTTCAATTTTTCCGGGTAAATCTAAATATATCACTAGACGGCATGGAAGAAGACTGAAAACCCGGGCCCCAGAAAATGCCTTGCGAGCCCTTTTCGCCCATCCAAAAGTGCCCCCAAAGGAAGGCTTTAGGTACAAGAGAACTCCCCAGGGGAGCCTTTACGCAGCCCCACATGCAACTGGACCCTCCGGGTTCGCTGTTCATGAGCAAACCTAAACGTAGCCCTAACCGTCATCGGAGACGACTGAAAAATCAGGCCCCAGGAAATGCGTTGCGAGCCCCTTTGGACCATCCAAAAGTGCCCCCAAAGGAAGGCTTTGGGTACAAGTGAACTCCCCAGGGGAGCCTTTACGCAGCCCCACATGCAACTGGACCCTCCGGGTTCGCTGTTCCAAAGCAAACCTAAACATAGCCCTAGCCGTCATCGGAGACGACTGAAAAATCAGGCCCCAGGAAATGCGTTCCGAGCCCTTTTCGCCCATCCAAATGTGCCCCCAAAGGAAGGCTTTGTGTACAAGTGAACTCCCCAGGGGAGCCTTTACGCAGCCCCACATGCAACTGGACCCTCCGGGTTCGCTGTTCATGAGCAAACCTAAACGTAGCCCTAGCCGTAATCGGAGACGAGTGAAAAATCAGGCCCAAGGAAATGCGTTCCGACGCCTTTTCGCCCATCCAAATGTGCCCCCAAAGGAACACTTTGGGTACAAGAGAACTCCCCAGGGGAGCCTTTACACAGCCCCACATGCAACTGGACCCTTCGGGTTCGCTGTTTCCGAGCATCCCTAAACATAGCCCTAGCCGGCATCGAAGACGACTGAAAAATCAGGCCCCAGGAAGTGCGTTGCAAGCCCTTTTCGCCCATCCAAAAGTGCCCCCAAAGGAAGGCTTTGGGTACAAGTGAACTCCCCAGGGGAGCCTTTACGCAGCCCCACATGCAACTGGATCCTCCGGGTTCGCTGTTTCCGAGCATCCCTAAACATAGCCCTAGCCGGCATCGATGACGACTGAAAAATCAGGCCCCAGGAAATGCGTTGCGAGCCCTTTTCGCCCATCCAAAAGTGCCCCCAAAGGAAGGCTTTGGATACAAGTGAACTCCCCAGGGGAGCCTTTACGCAGCCCCACATGCAACTGGACCCTCCGGGTTCGCTGTTCCTGAGCAAACCTAAACGTAGCCCTAGCCGTCATCGGAGACGAGTGAAAAATCAGGCCCCAGGAAGTGCGTTGCAAGCCCTTTTCGCCCATCCAAAAGTGCCCCCAAAGGAAGGCTTTGTGTACAAGTGAACTCCCCAGGGGAGCCTTTACGCAGCCCCACATGCAACTGGACCCTTCGGGTTCGCTGTTTCCGAGCATCCCTAAACATAGCCCTAGCCGGCATCGAAGACGAATGAAAAATCAGGCCCCAGGAAATGCGTTCCGAGCCCTTTTCGCCCATCCAAAAGTGCCCCCAAAGGAAGGCTTTGGGTACAAGTGAACTCCCCAGGGGAACCTTTACGCAGCACCACATGCAACTGGACCCTCCGTGTTCGCTGTTTCCGAGCATCCCTAAACATAGCCCTAGCCGGCATCGAAGACGACTGAAAAATCAGGCCACAGGAAATGCGTTGCGAGCCCCTTTGGACCATCCAAATGTGCCCCCAAAGGAAGGCTTTGGATACAAGTGAACTCCCCAGGGGAGCCTTTACGCAGCCCCACATGCAACTGGACCCTCCGGGTTCGATTTTTCCGAGCAATCCTAAATATATCCCTAGCCGGCTTGGGAGAAGACTGAAAACCCGGGCCCCAGAAAACGCGTTGGAAGCCCCTTTGGACCATCCAAAAGTGTCACCAAAGGAAGGATTTGGGTACAAGAGAACTCCCCAGGGGAGCCTTTACGCAGCCCCACATGCAACTGGACCCTCCGGGTTCGCTGTTTCCGAGCATCCCTAAACATAGCCCTAGCCGGCATCGAAGACGAATGAAAAATCAGGCCCCAGGAAATGCGTTGCGAGCCCTTTTCGTCCATCCAAAAGTGCCTCCAAAGGAAGTCTTTGGGTACAAGTGAACTCCGCAGGGGAGCATTTACGCAGCCCCACATGCAACTGGACCCTCCGGGTTCGCTGTTTCCGAGCATCCCTAAACATAGCCCTAGCCGGCATCGATGACGACTGAAAAATCAGGCCCCAGGAAATGCGTTGCGAGCCCCTTTGGACCATCCAAAAGTGCCCCCAAAGGAAGGCTTTGGGTACAAGTGAACTCCCCAGGGGAGCGTTTACGCAGCCCCACATGCAACTGGACCCTCCGGGTTCGCTGTTTCCGAGCAATCCTAAATATATCCCTAGCCGGCTTGGGATAAGACTGAAAACCCGGGCCCCAGAAAACGCATTGCAAGCCCCTTTGGACCATCCAAAAGTGTCACCAAAGGAAGGCTTTGGGTACAAGAGAACTCCCCAGGGGAGCCTTTACGCAGCCCCACATGCAACTGGACCCTCCGGGTTCGCTGTTCCTAAGCAAACCTAAACATAGCCCTAGCCGTCATCGGAGACAAGTGAAAAATCAGGCCCCAGGAAATGAGTTGCGAGCCCCTTCGGACCATCCAAAAGTTCCCCCAAAGGAAGGCTTTGGGTACAAGTGAACTCCCCAGGGGAGCCTTTACGCAGCCCCACATGCAACTGGACCCTCCGGGTTCGCTGTTCCAAAGCAAACCTAAACATAGCCCTACCCGGCATCGAAATCGACTGAAAAATCAGACCCCAGAAAATGCGTTGCGAGCCCTTTTCGTCCATCCAAAAGTGCCCCCAAAGGAAGGCTTTGGGTACAAGTGAACTCCCCAGGGGAGCCTTTACGCAGCCCCACATGAAACTGGACCCTCCGGGTTCGATTTTTCCGAGAAAACCTAAATATATCACTAGCCGGCATGGGAGAAGACTGAAAACCCGGGCCCCAGAAAACGCGTTGCAAGCCCCTTTGGACCATCCAAAAGTATCACCAAAGGAAGGTTTTGGGTACAAGTGAACTCCCCAGGGGAGCCTTTACGCAGCCCCACATGCAACTGGACCCTCCGGGTTCGCTGTTTCCGAGCATCCCTAAACAGAGCCCTAGCCGTCATCGGAGACGAGTGAAAAATCAGGCCCCAGGAAATGCGTTGCGAGCCCTTTTCGTCCATCCAAAAGTGCCCCCAAAGGAAGGCTTTGGGTACAAGTGAACTCCCCAGGGGAGCCTTTACGCAGCCCCACATGCAACTGGACCCTCCGGGTTCGCTGTTCCTGAGCAAACCTAAACGTAGCCCTAGCCGTCATCGGAGACGAGTGAAAAATCAGGCCCAAGGAAATGCGTTACGAGCCCTTTTCGCCCATCCAAAAGTGCCACCAAAGGAACGCTTTGGATACAAGTGAACTCCCCAGGGGAGCCTTTACGCAGCCCCACATGCAACTGGACCCTCCGGGTTCGCTGTTCCTGAGCAAACCTAAACGTAGCCCTAGCCGTCATCGGAGACGAGTGAAAAATCAGGCCCCAGGAAATGCGTTGCGAGCCCCTTTGGACCATCCAAAAGTTCCCCCAAAGAAAGGCTTTGGGTACAAGTGAACTCCCCAGGGGAGACTTTACGCAGCCCCACATGCAACTGGACCCTCCGGGTTCAATTTTTCCGAACAACGCTAAATATATCACTAGCAGGCATGGGAGAAGACTGAAAACCCGGGCCCCAGAAAACGCGTTGCAAGCCCCTTTGGACCATCCAAAAGTGTCACCAAAGGAAGGCTTTGGGTACAAGAGAACTCCCCAGGGGAGCCTTTACGCAGCCGCACATGCAACTGGACCCTCCGGGTTCTCTGTTCATGAGCAAACCTAAACGTAGCCCTAGCCGTCATCGGAGACGACTGAAAAATCAGGCCCCAGGAAATGCGTTGTAAGCCCCTTTGGACCATCCAAAAGTGCCCGCAAAGGAAGGCTTTGGGTACAAGTGATCTCCCCAGGGGAGCCTTTATGCAGCCCCACATGCAACTGGACCCTCCGGGTTCGCTGTTCATGAGCAAACCTAAACGTAGCCCTAGCCGTCATCGGAGACGAGTGAAAAATCAGGCCCCAGGAAATGCGTTGCGAGCCCCTTTGGACCATCCAAAAGTGCCCCCAAAGGAAGGCTTTGGGTACAAGTGAACTCCCCAGGGGAGCCATTACGCAGCCCCACATGCAACTGGACCCTCCGGGTTCAATTTTTCCGAGCAACCCTATATATATCACTAGCCGGCATGGGAGAAGACTGAAAACCTGGGCCCCAGAAAACGCGATTCAAGCCCCTTTGGACCATCCAAAAGTGTCACCAAAGGAAGGCTTTGGGTACAAGAGAACTCCCCAGGGGAGCCTTTACGCAGCCCCACATGCAACTGGACCCTCCGGGTTCGCTGTTCCTGAGCAAACCTAAACGTAGCCCTAGCCGTCTTCGGAGACGAGTGAAAAATCAGGCCCCAGGAAATGTGTTGCGAGCCCTTTTCGCCCATCCAAAAGTGCCCCCAAAGGAAGGCTTTGGGTACAAGTGAACTCCCCAGGGGAGCCTTTACGCAGCCCCACATGCAACTGGACCCTCCGGGTTCGCTGTTTCCGAGCATCCCTAAACATAGTCCTAGCCGGCATCGAAGACGAATGAAAAATCAGGCCCAAGGAAGTGCGTTGCAAGCCCTTTTCGCCCATCCAAAAGTGCCCCCAAAGGAAGGCTTTGGGTACAAGTGAACTCCCCAGGGGAGCCTTTACGCAGCCCCACATGCAACTGGACCCTCCGGGTTCAATTTTTCCGGGTAAACCTAAATATATCACTAGCCGGCATGGGAGAAGACTGAAAACCCGGGCCCCAGAAAACGCGTTGCAAGCCCCTTTGGACCATCCAAAAGTATCACCAAAGGAAGGCTTTGGGTACAAGTGAACTCCCCAGGGGAGCCTTTACGCAGACCCACATGCAACTGGACCCTCCGGGTTCGCTGTTTCCGAGCATCCCTAAACATAGCCCTAGCCGGCATAGAAGACAACTGAAAAATAAAGCCCCAGGAAATGCCTTGCGAGCCCTTTTCGCCCATCCAAAAGTGCCCCAAAAGGAAGGCTTTGGGTACAAGAGAACTCCCCAGGGGAGCCTTTACGCAGCCCCACATGCAACTGGACCCTCCGGGTTCGCTGTTCATGAGCAAACCTAAACGTAGCCCTAGCCGTCATCGGAGACGACTGAAAAATCAGGCCCCAGGAAATGCGTTGCGAGCCCCTTTGGACCATCCAAAAGTGCCCCCAAAGGAAGGCTTTGGGTACAAGTGAACTCCCCAGGGGAGCCATTACGCAGCCCCACATGCAACTGGACCCTCCGGGTTCAATTTTTCCGAGCAACCCTATATATATCACTAGCCGGCATGGGAGAAGACTGAAAACCTGGGCCCCAGAAAACGCGTTGCAAGCCCCTTTGGACCATCCAAAAGTGTCACCAAAGGAAGGCTTTGGGTACAAGAGAACTCCCCAGGGGAGCCTTTACGCAGACCCACATGCAACTGGACCCTCCGGGTTCGCTGTTCCTGAGCAAACCTAAACATAGCCCTAGCCGTCATCGGAGACGAGTGAAAAATCAGGCCCCAGGAAATGTGTTGCGAGCCCTTTTCGCCCATCCAAAAGTGCCCCCAAAGGAAGGCTTTGGGTACAAGTGAACTCCCCAGGGGAGCCTTTACGCAGCCCCACATGCAACTGGACCCTCCGGGTTCGCTGTTTCCGAGCATCCCTAAACATAGTCCTAGCCGGCATCGAAGACAAATGAAAAATCAGGCCCAAGGAAGTGCGTTGCAAGCCCTTTTCGCCCATCCAAAAGTGCCCCCAATGGAAGGCTTTGGGTACAAGTGAACTCCCCAGGGGAGCCTTTACGCAGCCCCACATGCAACTGGACCCTCCGGGTTCAATTTTTCCGGGTAAATCTAAATATATCACTAGACGGCATGGAAGAAGACTGAAAACCCGGGCCCCAGAAAATGCCTTGCGAGCCCTTTTCGCCCATCCAAAAGTGCCCCCAAAGGAAGGCTTTAGGTACAAGAGAACTCCCCAGGGGAGCCTTTACGCAGCCCCACATGCAACTGGACCCTCCGGGTTCGCTGTTCATGAGCAAACCTAAACGTAGCCCTAGCCGTCATCGGAGACGACTGAAAAATCAGGCCCCAGGAAATGCGTTGCGAGCCCCTTTGGACCATCCAAAAGTGCCCCCAAAGGAAGGCTTTGGGTACAAGTGAACTCCCCAGGGGAGCCTTTACGCAGCCCCACATGCAACTGGACCCTCCGGGTTCGCTGTTCCAAAGCAAACCTAAACATAGCCCTAGCCGTCATCGGAGACGACTGAAAAATCAGGCCCCAGGAAATGCGTTCCGAGCCCTTTTCGCCCATCCAAATGTGCCCCCAAAGGAAGGCTTTGTGTACAAGTGAACTCCCCAGGGGAGCCTTTACGCAGCCCCACATGCAACTGGACCCTCCGGGTTCGCTGTTCATGAGCAAACCTAAACGTAGCCCTAGCCGTAATCGGAGACGAGTGAAAAATCAGGCCCAAGGAAATGCGTTCCGACGCCTTTTCGCCCATCCAAATGTGCCCCCAAAGGAACACTTTGGGTACAAGAGAACTCCCCAGGGGAGCCTTTACGCAGCCCCACATGCAACTGGACCCTTCGGGTTCGCTGTTTCCGAGCATCCCTAAACATAGCCCTAGCCGGCATCGAAGACGACTGAAAAATCAGGCCCCAGGAAGTGCGTTGCAAGCCCTTTTCGCCCATCCAAAAGTGCCCCCAAAGGAAGGCTTTGGGTACAAGTGAACTCCCCAGGGGAGCCTTTACGCAGCCCCACATGCAACTGGATCCTCCGGGTTCGCTGTTTCCGAGCATCCCTAAACATAGCCCTAGCCGGCATCGATGACGACTGAAAAATCAGGCCCCAGGAAATGCGTTGCGAGCCCTTTTCGCCCATCCAAAAGTGCCCCCAAAGGAAGGCTTTGGATACAAGTGAACTCCCCAGGGGAGCCTTTACGCAGCCCCACATGCAACTGGACCCTCCGGGTTCGCTGTTCCTGAGCAAACCTAAACGTAGCCCTAGCCGTCATCGGAGACGAGTGAAAAATCAGGCCCCAGGAAGTGCGTTGCAAGCCCTTTTCGCCCATCCAAAAGTGCCCCCAAAGGAAGGCTTTGGGTACAAGTGAACTCCCCAGGGGAGCCTTTACGCAGCCCCACATGCAACTGGACCCTTCGGGTTCGCTGTTTCCGAGCATCCCTAAACATAGCCCTAGCCGGCATCGAAGACGAATGAAAAATCAGGCCCCAGGAAATGCGTTCCGAGCCCTTTTCGCCCATCCAAAAGTGCCCCCAAAGGAAGGCTTTGGGTACAAGTGAACTCCCCAGGGGAACCTTTACGCAGCACCACATGCAACTGGACCCTCCGTGTTCGCTGTTTCCGAGCATCCCTAAACATAGCCCTAGCCGGCATCGAAGACGACTGAAAAATCAGGCCACAGGAAATGCGTTGCGAGCCCCTTTGGACCATCCAAATGTGCCCCCAAAGGAAGGCTTTGGATACAAGTGAACTCCCCAGGGGAGCCTTTACGCAGCCCCACATGCAACTGGACCCTCCGGGTTCGATTTTTCCGAGCAATCCTAAATATATCCCTAGCCGGCTTGGGAGAAGACTGAAAACCCGGGCCCCAGAAAACGCGTTGGAAGCCCCTTTGGACCATCCAAAAGTGTCACCAAAGGAAGGATTTGGGTACAAGAGAACTCCCCAGGGGAGCCTTTACGCAGCCCCACATGCAACTGGACCCTCCGGGTTCGCTGTTTCCGAGCATCCCTAAACATAGCCCTAGCCGGCATCGAAGACGAATGAAAAATCAGGCCCCAGGAAATGCGTTGCGAGCCCTTTTCGTCCATCCAAAAGTGCCTCCAAAGGAAGTCTTTGGGTACAAGTGAACTCCGCAGGGGAGCATTTACGCAGCCCCACATGCAACTGGACCCTCCGGGTTCGCTGTTTCCGAGCATCCCTAAACATAGCCCTAGCCGGCATCGATGACGACTGAAAAATCAGGCCCCAGGAAATGCGTTGCGAGCCCCTTTGGACCATCCAAAAGTGCCCCCAAAGGAAGGCTTTGGGTACAAGTGAACTCCCCAGGGGAGCGTTTACGCAGCCCCACATGCAACTGGACCCTCCGGGTTCGCTGTTTCCGAGCAATCCTAAATATATCCCTAGCCGGCTTGGGATAAGACTGAAAACCCGGGCCCCAGAAAACGCATTGCAAGCCCCTTTGGACCATCCAAAAGTGTCACCAAAGGAAGGCTTTGGGTACAAGAGAACTCCCCAGGGGAGCCTTTACGCAGCCCCACATGCAACTGGACCCTCCGGGTTCGCTGTTCCTAAGCAAACCTAAACATAGCCCTAGCCGTCATCGGAGACAAGTGAAAAATCAGGCCCCAGGAAATGAGTTGCGAGCCCCTTCGGACCATCCAAAAGTTCCCCCAAAGGAAGGCTTTGGGTACAAGTGAACTCCCCAGGGGAGCCTTTACGCAGCCCCACATGCAACTGGACCCTCCGGGTTCGCTGTTTCCGAGCATCCCTAAACATAGCCCTAGCCGTCATCGGAGACGACTGAAAAATGAGGCCCCAGGAAACGCGTTACGAGCCCTTTTTCGCCCATCGAAAAGTGCCCCCAAAGGAAGGCTTTGGGTACAAGTGAACTCCCCAGGGGAGCCTTTACGCAGCCCCACATGCAACTGGACCCTTCGGGTTCGCTGTTTCCGAGCATCCCTAAACATAGCCCTAGCCGGCATCGATGACGACTGAAAAATCAGGCCCCAGGAAATGCGTTGCGAGCCCCTTTGGACCATCCAAAAGTGCCCCCAAAGGAAGGCTTTGGGTACAAGTGAACTCCCCAGGGGAGCCTTTACGCAGCCCCACATGCAACTGGACCCTCCGGGTTCGCTGTTTCCGAGCAATCCTAAATATATCCCTAGCCGGCTTGGGATAAGACTGAAAACCCGGGCCCCAGAAAACGCGTTGCAAGCCCCTTTGGACCATCCAAAAGTGTCACCAAAGGAAGGCTTTGGGTACAAGAGAACTCCCCAGGGGAGCCTTTACGCAGCCGCACATGCAACTGGACCCTCCGGGTTCTCTGTTCATGAGCAAACCTAAACGTAGCCCTAGCCGTCATCGGAGACGACTGAAAAATCAGGCCCCAGGAAATGCGTTGTAAGCCCCTTTGGACCATCCAAAAGTGCCCGCAAAGGAAGGCTTTGGGTACAAGTGATCTCCCCAGGGGAGCCTTTATGCAGCCCCACATGCAACTGGACCCTCCGGGTTCGCTGTTCATGAGCAAACCTAAACGTAGCCCTAGCCGTCATCGGAGACGAGTGAAAAATCAGGCCCCAGGAAATGCGTTGCGAGCCCCTTTGGACCATCCAAAAGTGCCCCCAAAGGAAGGCTTTGGGTACAAGTGAACTCCCCAGGGGAGCCATTACGCAGCCCCACATGCAACTGGACCCTCCGGGTTCAATTTTTCCGAGCAACCCTATATATATCACTAGCCGGCATGGGAGAAGACTGAAAACCTGGGCCCCAGAAAACGCGTTTCAAGCCCCTTTGGACCATCCAAAAGTGTCACCAAAGGAAGGCTTTGGGTACAAGAGAACTCCCCAGGGGAGCCTTTACGCAGACCCACATGCAACTGGACCCTCCGGGTTCGCTGTTCCTGAGCAAACCTAAACGTAGCCCTAGCCGTCTTCGGAGACGAGTGAAAAATCAGGCCCCAGGAAATGTGTTGCGAGCCCTTTTCGCCCATCCAAAAGTGCCCCCAAAGGAAGGCTTTGGGTACAAGTGAACTCCCCAGGGGAGCCTTTACGCAGCCCCACATGCAACTGGACCCTCCGGGTTCGCTGTTTCCGAGCATCCCTAAACATAGTCCTAGCCGGCATCGAAGACGAATGAAAAATCAGGCCCAAGGAAGTGCGTTGCAAGCCCTTTTCGCCCATCCAAAAGTGCCCCCAAAGGAAGGCTTTGGGTACAAGTGAACTCCCCAGGGGAGCCTTTACGCAGCCCCACATGCAACTGGACCCTCCGGGTTCAATTTTTCCGGGTAAACCTAAATATATCACTAGCCGGCATGGGAGAAGACTGAAAACCCGGGCCCCAGAAAACGCGTTGCAAGCCCCTTTGGACCATCCAAAAGTATCACCAAAGGAAGGCTTTGGGTACAAGTGAACTCCCCAGGGGAGCCTTTACGCAGACCCACATGCAACTGGACCCTCCGGGTTCGCTGTTTCCGAGCATCCCTAAACATAGCCCTAGCCGGCATAGAAGACAACTGAAAAATAAAGCCCCAGGAAATGCCTTGCGAGCCCTTTTCGCCCATCCAAAAGTGCCCCAAAAGGAAGGCTTTGGGTACAAGTGAACTCCCCAGGGGAGCCTTTACGCAGCCCCACATGCAACTGGACCCTCCGGGTTCGCTGTTCATGAGCAAACCTAAACGTAGCCCTAGCCGTCATCGGAGACGACTGAAAAATCAGGCCCCAGGAAATGCGTTGCGAGCCCCTTTGGACCATCCAAAAGTGCCCCCAAAGGAAGGCTTTGGGTACAAGTGAACTCCCCAGGGGAGCCATTACGCAGCCCCACATGCAACTGGACCCTCCGGGTTCAATTTTTCCGAGCAACCCTATATATATCACTAGCCGGCATGGGAGAAGACTGAAAACCTGGGCCCCAGAAAACGCGTTGCAAGCCCCTTTGGACCATCCAAAAGTGTCACCAAAGGAAGGCTTTGGGTACAAGAGAACTCCCCAGGGGAGCCTTTACGCAGACCCACATGCAACTGGACCCTCCGGGTTCGCTGTTCCTGAGCAAACCTAAACATAGCCCTAGCCGTCATCGGAGACGAGTGAAAAATCAGGCCCCAGGAAATGTGTTGCGAGCCCTTTTCGCCCATCCAAAAGTGCCCCCAAAGGAAGGCTTTGGGTACAAGTGAACTCCCCAGGGGAGCCTTTACGCAGCCCCACATGCAACTGGACCCTCCGGGTTCGCTGTTTCCGAGCATCCCTAAACATAGTCCTAGCCGGCATCGAAGACAAATGAAAAATCAGGCCCAAGGAAGTGCGTTGCAAGCCCTTTTCGCCCATCCAAAAGTGCCCCCAATGGAAGGCTTTGGGTACAAGTGAACTCCCCAGGGGAGCCTTTACGCAGCCCCACATGCAACTGGACCCTCCGGGTTCAATTTTTCCGGGTAAATCTAAATATATCACTAGACGGCATGGAAGAAGACTGAAAACCCGGGCCCCAGAAAATGCCTTGCGAGCCCTTTTCGCCCATCCAAAAGTGCCCCCAAAGGAAGGCTTTAGGTACAAGAGAACTCCCCAGGGGAGCCTTTACGCAGCCCCACATGCAACTGGACCCTCCGGGTTCGCTGTTCATGAGCAAACCTAAACGTAGCCCTAACCGTCATCGGAGACGACTGAAAAATCAGGCCCCAGGAAATGCGTTGCGAGCCCCTTTGGACCATCCAAAAGTGCCCCCAAAGGAAGGCTTTGGGTACAAGTGAACTCCCCAGGGGAGCCTTTACGCAGCCCCACATGCAACTGGACCCTCCGGGTTCGCTGTTCATGAGCAAACCTAAACGTAGCCCTAGCCGTCATCGGAGACGACTGAAAAATCAGGCCCCAGGAAATGCGTTGCGAGCCCCTTTGGACCATCCAAAAGTGCCCCCAAAGGAAGGCTTTGGGTACAAGTGAACTCCCCAGGGGAGCCATTACGCAGCCCCACATGCAACTGGACCCTCCGGGTTCAATTTTTCCGAGCAACCCTATATATATCACTAGCCGGCATGGGAGAAGACTGAAAACCTGGGCCCCAGAAAACGCGTTGCAAGCCCCTTTGGACCATCCAAAAGTGTCACCAAAGGAAGGCTTTGGGTACAAGAGAACTCCCCAGGGGAGCCTTTACGCAGACCCACATGCAACTGGACCCTCCGGGTTCGCTGTTCCTGAGCAAACCTAAACATAGCCCTAGCCGTCATCGGAGACGAGTGAAAAATCAGGCCCCAGGAAATGTGTTGCGAGCCCTTTTCGCCCATCCAAAAGTGCCCCCAAAGGAAGGCTTTGGGTACAAGTGAACTCCCCAGGGGAGCCTTTACGCAGCCCCACATGCAACTGGACCCTCCGGGTTCAATTTTTCCGGGTAAATCTAAATATATCACTAGACGGCATGGAAGAAGACTGAAAACCCGGGCCCCAGAAAATGCCTTGCGAGCCCTTTTCGCCCATCCAAAAGTGCCCCCAAAGGAAGGCTTTAGGTACAAGAGAACTCCCCAGGGGAGCCTTTACGCAGCCCCACATGCAACTGGACCCTCCGGGTTCGCTGTTCATGAGCAAACCTAAACGTAGCCCTAACCGTCATCGGAGACGACTGAAAAATCAGGCCCCAGGAAATGCGTTGCGAGCCCCTTTGGACCATCCAAAAGTGCCCCCAAAGGAAGGCTTTGGGTACAAGTGAACTCCCCAGGGGAGCCTTTACGCAGCCCCACATGCAACTGGACCCTCCGGGTTCGCTGTTCCAAAGCAAACCTAAACATAGCCCTAGCCGTCATCGGAGACGACTGAAAAATCAGGCCCCAGGAAATGCGTTCCGAGCACTTTTCGCCCATCCAAATGTGCCCCCAAAGGAAGGCTTTGTGTACAAGTGAACTCCCCAGGGGAGCCTTTACGCAGCCCCACATGCAACTGGACCCTCCGGGTTCGCTGTTCATGAGCAAACCTAAACGTAGCCCTAGCCGTAATCGGAGACGAGTGAAAAATCAGGCCCAAGGAAATGCGTTCCGACGCCTTTTCGCCCATCCAAATGTGCCCCCAAAGGAACACTTTGGGTACAAGAGAACTCCCCAGGGGAGCCTTTACGCAGCCCCACATGCAACTGGACCCTTCGGGTTCGCTGTTTCCGAGCATCCCTAAACATAGCCCTAGCCGGCATCGAAGACGACTGAAAAATCAGGCCCCAGGAAGTGCGTTGCAAGCCCTTTTCGCCCATCCAAAAGTGCCCCCAAAGGAAGGCTTTGGGTACAAGTGAACTCCCCAGGGGAGCCTTTACGCAGCCCCACATGCAACTGGATCCTCCGGGTTCGCTGTTTCCGAGCATCCCTAAACATAGCCCTAGCCGGCATCGATGACGACTGAAAAATCAGGCCCCAGGAAATGCGTTGCGAGCCCTTTTCGCCCATCCAAAAGTGCCCCCAAAGGAAGGCTTTGGATACAAGTGAACTCCCCAGGGGAGCCTTTACGCAGCCCCACATGCAACTGGACCCTCCGGGTTCGCTGTTCCTGAGCAAACCTAAACGTAGCCCTAGCCGTCATCGGAGACGAGTGAAAAATCAGGCCCCAGGAAGTGCGTTGCAAGCCCTTTTCGCCCATCCAAAAGTGCCCCCAAAGGAAGGCTTTGTGTACAAGTGAACTCCCCAGGGGAGCCTTTACGCAGCCCCACATGCAACTGGACCCTTCGGGTTCGCTGTTTCCGAGCATCCCTAAACATAGCCCTAGCCGGCATCGAAGACGAATGAAAAATCAGGCCCCAGGAAATGCGTTCCGAGCCCTTTTCGCCCATCCAAAAGTGCCCCCAAAGGAAGGCTTTGTGTACAAGTGAACTCCCCAGGGGAGCCTTTACGCAGCCCCACATGCAACTGGACCCTTCGGGTTCGCTGTTTCCGAGCATCCCTAAACATAGCCCTAGCCGGCATCGAAGACGAATGAAAAATCAGGCCCCAGGAAATGCGTTCCGAGCCCTTTTCGCCCATCCAAAAGTGCCCCCAAAGGAAGGCTTTGGGTACAAGTGAACTCCCCAGGGGAACCTTTACGCAGCACCACATGCAACTGGACCCTCCGTGTTCGCTGTTTCCGAGCATCCCTAAACATAGCCCTAGCCGGCATCGAAGACGACTGAAAAATCAGGCCACAGGAAATGCGTTGCGAGCCCCTTTGGACCATCCAAATGTGCCCCCAAAGGAAGGCTTTGGATACAAGTGAACTCCCCAGGGGAGCCTTTACGCAGCCCCACATGCAACTGGACCCTCCGGGTTCGATTTTTCCGAGCAATCCTAAATATATCCCTAGCCGGCTTGGGAGAAGACTGAAAACCCGGGCCCCAGAAAACGCGTTGGAAGCCCCTTTGGACCATCCAAAAGTGTCACCAAAGGAAGGATTTGGGTACAAGAGAACTCCCCAGGGGAGCCTTTACGCAGCCCCACATGCAACTGGACCCTCCGGGTTCGCTGTTTCCGAGCATCCCTAAACATAGCCCTAGCCGGCATCGATGACGACTGAAAAATCAGGCCCCAGGAAATGCGTTGCGAGCCCCTTTGGACCATCCAAAAGTGCCCCCAAAGGAAGGCTTTGGGTACAAGTGAACTCCCCAGGGGAGCGTTTACGCAGCCCCACATGCAACTGGACCCTCCGGGTTCGCTGTTTCCGAGCAATCCTAAATATATCCCTAGCCGGCTTGGGATAAGACTGAAAACCCAGGCCCCAGAAAACGCATTGCAAGCCCCTTTGGACCATCCAAAAGTGTCACCAAAGGAAGGCTTTGGGTACAAGAGAACTCCCCAGGGGAGCCTTTACGCAGCCCCACATGCAACTGGACCCTCCGGGTTCGCTGTTCCTAAGCAAACCTAAACATAGCCCTAGCCGTCATCGGAGACAAGTGAAAAATCAGGCCCCAGGAAATGAGTTGCGAGCCCCTTCGGACCATCCAAAAGTTCCCCCAAAGGAAGGCTTTGGGTACAAGTGAACTCCCCAGGGGAGCCTTTACGCAGCCCCACATGCAACTGGACCCTCCGGGTTCGCTGTTTCCGAGCATCCCTAAACATAGCCCTAGCCGTCATCGGAGACGACTGAAAAATGAGGCCCCAGGAAACGCGTTACGAGCCCTTTTTCGCCCATCGAAAAGTGCCCCCAAAGGAAGGCTTTGGGTACAAGTGAACTCCCCAGGGGAGCCTTTACGCAGCCCCACATGCAACTGGACCCTTCGGGTTCGCTGTTTCCGAGCATCCCTAAACATAGCCCTAGCCGGCATCGATGACGACTGAAAAATCAGGCCCCAGGAAATGCGTTGCGAGCCCCTTTGGACCATCCAAAAGTGCCCCCAAAGGAAGGCTTTGGGTACAAGTGAACTCCCCAGGGGAGCCTTTACGCAGCCCCACATGCAACTGGACCCTCCGGGTTCGCTGTTTCCGAGCAATCCTAAATATATCCCTAGCCGGCTTGGGATAAGACTGAAAACCCGGGCCCCAGAAAACGCGTTGCAAGCCCCTTTGGACCATCCAAAAGTGTCACCAAAGGAAGGCTTTGGGTACAAGAGAACTCCCCAGGGGAGCCTTTACGCAGCCGCACATGCAACTGGACCCTCCGGGTTCTCTGTTCATGAGCAAACCTAAACGTAGCCCTAGCCGTCATCGGAGACGACTGAAAAATCAGGCCCCAGGAAATGCGTTGTAAGCCCCTTTGGACCATCCAAAAGTGCCCGCAAAGGAAGGCTTTGGGTACAAGTGATCTCCCCAGGGGAGCCTTTATGCAGCCCCACATGCAACTGGACCCTCCGGGTTCGCTGTTCATGAGCAAACCTAAACGTAGCCCTAGCCGTCATCGGAGACGAGTGAAAAATCAGGCCCCAGGAAATGCGTTGCGAGCCCCTTTGGACCATCCAAAAGTGCCCCCAAAGGAAGGCTTTGGGTACAAGTGAACTCCCCAGGGGAGCCATTACGCAGCCCCACATGCAACTGGACCCTCCGGGTTCAATTTTTCCGAGCAACCCTATATATATCACTAGCCGGCATGGGAGAAGACTGAAAACCTGGGCCCCAGAAAACGCGTTTCAAGCCCCTTTGGACCATCCAAAAGTGTCACCAAAGGAAGGCTTTGGGTACAAGAGAACTCCCCAGGGGAGCCTTTACGCAGCCCCACATGCAACTGGACCCTCCGGGTTCGCTGTTCCTGAGCAAACCTAAACGTAGCCCTAGCCGTCTTCGGAGACGAGTGAAAAATCAGGCCCCAGGAAATGTGTTGCGAGCCCTTTTCGCCCATCCAAAAGTGCCCCCAAAGGAAGGCTTTGGGTACAAGTGAACTCCCCAGGGGAGCCTTTACGCAGCCCCACATGCAACTGGACCCTCCGGGTTCGCTGTTTCCGAGCATCCCTAAACATAGTCCTAGCCGGCATCGAAGACGAATGAAAAATCAGGCCCAAGGAAGTGCGTTGCAAGCCCTTTTCGCCCATCCAAAAGTGCCCCCAAAGGAAGGCTTTGGGTACAAGTGAACTCCCCAGGGGAGCCTTTACGCAGCCCCACATGCAACTGGACCCTCCGGGTTCAATTTTTCCGGGTAAACCTAAATATATCACTAGCCGGCATGGGAGAAGACTGAAAACCCGGGCCCCAGAAAACGCGTTGCAAGCCCCTTTGGACCATCCAAAAGTATCACCAAAGGAAGGCTTTGGGTACAAGTGAACTCCCCAGGGGAGCCTTTACGCAGACCCACATGCAACTGGACCCTCCGGGTTCGCTGTTTCCGAGCATCCCTAAACATAGCCCTAGCCGGCATAGAAGACAACTGAAAAATAAAGCCCCAGGAAATGCCTTGCGAGCCCTTTTCGCCCATCCAAAAGTGCCCCAAAAGGAAGGCTTTGGGTACAAGTGAACTCCCCAGGGGAGCCTTTACGCAGCCCCACATGCAACTGGACCCTCCGGGTTCGCTGTTCATGAGCAAACCTAAACGTAGCCCTAGCCGTCATCGGAGACGACTGAAAAATCAGGCCCCAGGAAATGCGTTGCGAGCCCCTTTGGACCATCCAAAAGTGCCCCCAAAGGAAGGCTTTGGGTACAAGTGAACTCCCCAGGGGAGCCATTACGCAGCCCCACATGCAACTGGACCCTCCGGGTTCAATTTTTCCGAGCAACCCTATATATATCACTAGCCGGCATGGGAGAAGACTGAAAACCTGGGCCCCAGAAAACGCGTTGCAAGCCCCTTTGGACCATCCAAAAGTGTCACCAAAGGAAGGCTTTGGGTACAAGAGAACTCCCCAGGGGAGCCTTTACGCAGACCCACATGCAACTGGACCCTCCGGGTTCGCTGTTCCTGAGCAAACCTAAACATAGCCCTAGCCGTCATCGGAGACGAGTGAAAAATCAGGCCCCAGGAAATGTGTTGCGAGCCCTTTTCGCCCATCCAAAAGTGCCCCCAAAGGAAGGCTTTGGGTACAAGTGAACTCCCCAGGGGAGCCTTTACGCAGCCCCACATGCAACTGGACCCTCCGGGTTCGCTGTTTCCGAGCATCCCTAAACATAGTCCTAGCCGGCATCGAAGACAAATGAAAAATCAGGCCCAAGGAAGTGCGTTGCAAGCCCTTTTCGCCCATCCAAAAGTGCCCCCAATGGAAGGCTTTGGGTACAAGTGAACTCCCCAGGGGAGCCTTTACGCAGCCCCACATGCAACTGGACCCTCCGGGTTCAATTTTTCCGGGTAAATCTAAATATATCACTAGACGGCATGGAAGAAGACTGAAAACCCGGGCCCCAGAAAATGCCTTGCGAGCCCTTTTCGCCCATCCAAAAGTGCCCCCAAAGGAAGGCTTTAGGTACAAGAGAACTCCCCAGGGGAGCCTTTACGCAGCCCCACATGCAACTGGACCCTCCGGGTTCGCTGTTCATGAGCAAACCTAAACGTAGCCCTAACCGTCATCGGAGACGACTGAAAAATCAGGCCCCAGGAAATGCGTTGCGAGCCCCTTTGGACCATCCAAAAGTGCCCCCAAAGGAAGGCTTTGGGTACAAGTGAACTCCCCAGGGGAGCCTTTACGCAGCCCCACATGCAACTGGACCCTCCGGGTTCGCTGTTCCAAAGCAAACCTAAACATAGCCCTAGCCGTCATCGGAGACGACTGAAAAATCAGGCCCCAGGAAATGCGTTCCGAGCCCTTTTCGCCCATCCAAATGTGCCCCCAAAGGAAGGCTTTGTGTACAAGTGAACTCCCCAGGGGAGCCTTTACGCAGCCCCACATGCAACTGGACCCTCCGGGTTCGCTGTTCATGAGCAAACCTAAACGTAGCCCTAGCCGTAATCGGAGACGAGTGAAAAATCAGGCCCAAGGAAATGCGTTCCGACGCCTTTTCGCCCATCCAAATGTGCCCCCAAAGGAACACTTTGGGTACAAGAGAACTCCCCAGGGGAGCCTTTACGCAGCCCCACATGCAACTGGACCCTTCGGGTTCGCTGTTTCCGAGCATCCCTAAACATAGCCCTAGCCGGCATCGAAGACGACTGAAAAATCAGGCCCCAGGAAGTGCGTTGCAAGCCCTTTTCGCCCATCCAAAAGTGCCCCCAAAGGAAGGCTTTGGGTACAAGTGAACTCCCCAGGGGAGCCTTTACGCAGCCCCACATGCAACTGGATCCTCCGGGTTCGCTGTTTCCGAGCATCCCTAAACATAGCCCTAGCCGGCATCGATGACGACTGAAAAATCAGGCCCCAGGAAATGCGTTGCGAGCCCTTTTCGCCCATCCAAAAGTGCCCCCAAAGGAAGGCTTTGGATACAAGTGAACTCCCCAGGGGAGCCTTTACGCAGCCCCACATGCAACTGGACCCTCCGGGTTCGCTGTTCCTGAGCAAACCTAAACGTAGCCCTAGCCGTCATCGGAGACGAGTGAAAAATCAGGCCCCAGGAAATGCGTTGCGAGCCCCTTTGGACCATCCAAAAGTGCCCCCAAAGGAAGGCTTTGGGTACAAGTGAACTCCCCAGGGGAGCCATTACGCAGCCCCACATGCAACTGGACCCTCCGGGTTCAATTTTTCCGAGCAACCCTATATATATCACTAGCCGGCATGGAAGAAGACTGAAAACCTGGGTCCCAGAAAACGCGTTTCAAGCCCCTTTGGACCATCCAAAAGTGTCACCAAAGGAAGGCTTTGGGTACAAGAGAACTCCCCAGGGGAGCCTTTACGCAGCCCCACATGCAACTGGACCCTCCGGGTTCGCTGTTCCTGAGCAAACCTAAACGTAGCCCTAGCCGTCTTCGGAGACGAGTGAAAAATCAGGCCCCAGGAAATGTGTTGCGAGCCCTTTTCGCCCATCCAAAAGTGCCCCCAAAGGAAGGCTTTGGGTACAAGTGAACTCCCCAGGGGAGCCTTTACGCAGCCCCACATGCAACTGGACCCTCCGGGTTCGCTGTTTCCGAGCATCCCTAAACATAGTCCTAGCCGGCATCGAAGACGAATGAAAAATCAGGCCCAAGGAAGTGCGTTGCAAGCCCTTTTCGCCCATCCAAAAGTGCCCCCAAAGGAAGGCTTTGGGTACAAGTGAACTCCCCAGGGGAGCCTTTACGCAGCCCCACATGCAACTGGACCCTCCGGGTTCAATTTTTCCGGGTAAACCTAAATATATCACTAGCCGGCATGGGAGAAGACTGAAAACCCGGGCCCCAGAAAACGCGTTGCAAGCCCCTTTGGACCATCCAAAAGTATCACCAAAGGAAGGCTTTGGGTACAAGTGAACTCCCCAGGGGAGCCTTTACGCAGACCCACATGCAACTGGACCCTCCGGGTTCGCTGTTTCCGAGCATCCCTAAACATAGCCCTAGCCGGCATAGAAGACAACTGAAAAATAAAGCCCCAGGAAATGCCTTGCGAGCCCTTTTCGCCCATCCAAAAGTGCCCCAAAAGGAAGGCTTTGGGTACAAGTGAACTCCCCAGGGGAGCCTTTACGCAGCCCCACATGCAACTGGACCCTCCGGGTTCGCTGTTCATGAGCAAACCTAAACGTAGCCCTAGCCGTCATCGGAGACGACTGAAAAATCAGGCCCCAGGAAATGCGTTGCGAGCCCCTTTGGACCATCCAAAAGTGCCCCCAAAGGAAGGCTTTGGGTACAAGTGAACTCCCCAGGGGAGCCATTACGCAGCCCCACATGCAACTGGACCCTCCGGGTTCAATTTTTCCGAGCAACCCTATATATATCACTAGCCGGCATGGGAGAAGACTGAAAACCTGGGCCCCAGAAAACGCGTTGCAAGCCCCTTTGGACCATCCAAAAGTGTCACCAAAGGAAGGCTTTGGGTACAAGAGAACTCCCCAGGGGAGCCTTTACGCAGACCCACATGCAACTGGACCCTCCGGGTTCGCTGTTCCTGAGCAAACCTAAACATAGCCCTAGCCGTCATCGGAGACGAGTGAAAAATCAGGCCCCAGGAAATGTGTTGCGAGCCCTTTTCGCCCATCCAAAAGTGCCCCCAAAGGAAGGCTTTGGGTACAAGTGAACTCCCCAGGGGAGCCTTTACGCAGCCCCACATGCAACTGGACCCTCCGGGTTCGCTGTTTCCGAGCATCCCTAAACATAGTCCTAGCCGGCATCGAAGACAAATGAAAAATCAGGCCCAAGGAAGTGCGTTGCAAGCCCTTTTCGCCCATCCAAAAGTGCCCCCAATGGAAGGCTTTGGGTACAAGTGAACTCCCCAGGGGAGCCTTTACGCAGCCCCACATGCAACTGGACCCTCCGGGTTCAATTTTTCCGGGTAAATCTAAATATATCACTAGACGGCATGGAAGAAGACTGAAAACCCGGGCCCCAGAAAATGCCTTGCGAGCCCTTTTCGCCCATCCAAAAGTGCCCCCAAAGGAAGGCTTTAGGTACAAGAGAACTCCCCAGGGGAGCCTTTACGCAGCCCCACATGCAACTGGACCCTCCGGGTTCGCTGTTCATGAGCAAACCTAAACGTAGCCCTAACCGTCATCGGAGACGACTGAAAAATCAGGCCCCAGGAAATGCGTTGCGAGCCCCTTTGGACCATCCAAAAGTGCCCCCAAAGGAAGGCTTTGGGTACAAGTGAACTCCCCAGGGGAGCCTTTACGCAGCCCCACATGCAACTGGACCCTCCGGGTTCGCTGTTCCAAAGCAAACCTAAACATAGCCCTAGCCGTCATCGGAGACGACTGAAAAATCAGGCCCCAGGAAATGCGTTCCGAGCCCTTTTCGCCCATCCAAATGTGCCCCCAAAGGAAGGCTTTGTGTACAAGTGAACTCCCCAGGGGAGCCTTTACGCAGCCCCACATGCAACTGGACCCTCCGGGTTCGCTGTTCATGAGCAAACCTAAACGTAGCCCTAGCCGTAATCGGAGACGAGTGAAAAATCAGGCCCAAGGAAATGCGTTCCGACGCCTTTTCGCCCATCCAAATGTGCCCCCAAAGGAACACTTTGGGTACAAGAGAACTCCCCAGGGGAGCCTTTACGCAGCCCCACATGCAACTGGACCCTTCGGGTTCGCTGTTTCCGAGCATCCCTAAACATAGCCCTAGCCGGCATCGAAGACGACTGAAAAATCAGGCCCCAGGAAGTGCGTTGCAAGCCCTTTTCGCCCATCCAAAAGTGCCCCCAAAGGAAGGCTTTGGGTACAAGTGAACTCCCCAGGGGAGCCTTTACGCAGCCCCACATGCAACTGGATCCTCCGGGTTCGCTGTTTCCGAGCATCCCTAAACATAGCCCTAGCCGGCATCGATGACGACTGAAAAATCAGGCCCCAGGAAATGCGTTGCGAGCCCTTTTCGCCCATCCAAAAGTGCCCCCAAAGGAAGGCTTTGGATACAAGTGAACTCCCCAGGGGAGCCTTTACGCAGCCCCACATGCAACTGGACCCTCCGGGTTCGCTGTTCCTGAGCAAACCTAAACGTAGCCCTAGCCGTCATCGGAGACGAGTGAAAAATCAGGCCCCAGGAAGTGCGTTGCAAGCCCTTTTCGCCCATCCAAAAGTGCCCCCAAAGGAAGGCTTTGTGTACAAGTGAACTCCCCAGGGGAGCCTTTACGCAGCCCCACATGCAACTGGACCCTTCGGGTTCGCTGTTTCCGAGCATCCCTAAACATAGCCCTAGCCGGCATCGAAGACGAATGAAAAATCAGGCCCCAGGAAATGCGTTCCGAGCCCTTTTCGTCCATCCAAAAGTGCCCCCAAAGGAAGGCTTTGGGTACAAGTGAACTCCCCAGGGGAACCTTTACGCAGCACCACATGCAACTGGACCCTCCGTGTTCGCTGTTTCCGAGCATCCCTAAACATAGCCCTAGCCGGCATCGAAGACGACTGAAAAATCAGGCCACAGGAAATGCGTTGCGAGCCCCTTTGGACCATCCAAATGTGCCCCCAAAGGAAGGCTTTGGATACAAGTGAACTCCCCAGGGGAGCCTTTACGCAGCCCCACATGCAACTGGACCCTCCGGGTTCGATTTTTCCGAGCAATCCTAAATATATCCCTAGCCGGCTTGGGAGAAGACTGAAAACCCGGGCCCCAGAAAACGCGTTGGAAGCCCCTTTGGACCATCCAAAAGTGTCACCAAAGGAAGGATTTGGGTACAAGAGAACTCCCCAGGGGAGCCTTTACGCAGCCCCACATGCAACTGGACCCTCCGGGTTCGCTGTTTCCGAGCATCCCTAAACATAGCCCTAGCCGGCATCGAAGACGAATGAAAAATCAGGCCCCAGGAAATGCGTTGCGAGCCCTTTTCGTCCATCCAAAAGTGCCTCCAAAGGAAGTCTTTGGGTACAAGTGAACTCCGCAGGGGAGCATTTACGCAGCCCCACATGCAACTGGACCCTTCGGGTTCGCTGTTTCCGAGCATCCCTAAACATAGCCCTAGCCGTCATCGGAGACGACTGAAAAATCAGGCCCCAGGAAATGCGTTGCGAGCCCCTTTGGACCATCCAAAAGTGCCCCCAAAGGAAGGCTTTGGGTACAAGTGAACTCCCCAGGGGAGCGTTTACGCAGCCCCACATGCAACTGGACCCTCCGGGTTCGCTGTTTCCGAGCAATCCTAAATATATCCCTAGCCGGCTTGGGATAAGACTGAAAACCCGGGCCCCAGAAAACGCATTGCAAGCCCCTTTGGACCATCCAAAAGTGTCACCAATGGAAGGCTTTGGGTACAAGAGAACTCCCCAGGGGAGCCTTTACGCAGCCCCACATGCAACTGGACCCTCCGGGTTCGCTGTTCCTAAGCAAACCTAAACATAGCCCTAGCCGTCATCGGAGACAAGTGAAAAATCAGGCCCCAGGAAATGAGTTGCGAGCCCCTTCGGACCATCCAAAAGTTCCCCCAAAGGAAGGCTTTGGGTACAAGTGAACTCCCCAGGGGAGCCTTTACGCAGCCCCACATGCAACTGGACCCTCCGGGTTCGCTGTTTCCGAGCATCCCTAAACATAGCCCTAGCCGTCATCGGAGACGACTGAAAAATGAGGCCCCAGGAAACGCGTTACGAGCCCTTTTTCGCCCATCGAAAAGTGCCCCCAAAGGAAGGCTTTGGGTACAAGTGAACTCCCCAGGGGAGCCTTTACGCAGCCCCACATGCAACTGGACCCTTCGGGTTCGCTGTTTCCGAGCATCCCTAAACATAGCCCTAGCCGGCATCGATGACGACTGAAAAATCAGGCCCCAGGAAATGCGTTGCGAGCCCCTTTGGACCATCCAAAAGTGCCCCCAAAGGAAGGCTTTGGGTACAAGTGAACTCCCCAGGGGAGCCTTTACGCAGCCCCACATGCAACTGGACCCTCCGGGTTCGCTGTTTCCGAGCAATCCTAAATATATCCCTAGCCGGCTTGGGATAAGACTGAAAACCCGGGCCCCAGAAAACGCGTTGCAAGCCCCTTTGGACCATCCAAAAGTGTCACCAAAGGAAGGCTTTGGGTACAAGAGAACTCCCCAGGGGAGCCTTTACGCAGCCGCACATGCAACTGGACCCTCCGGGTTCTCTGTTCATGAGCAAACCTAAACGTAGCCCTAGCCGTCATCGGAGACGACTGAAAAATCAGGCCCCAGGAAATGCGTTGTAAGCCCCTTTGGACCATCCAAAAGTGCCCGCAAAGGAAGGCTTTGGGTACAAGTGATCTCCCCAGGGGAGCCTTTACGCAGCCCCACATGCAACTGGACCCTTCGGGTTCGCTGTTTCCGAGCATCCCTAAACATAGCCCTAGCCGGCATCGAAGACGACTGAAAAATCAGGCCCCAGGAAGTCCTTTGCAAGCCCTTTTCGCCCATCCAAAAGTGCCCCCAAAGGAAGGCTTTGGGTACAAGTGAACTCCCCAGGGGAGCCTTTACGCAGCCCCACATGCAACTGGATCCTCCGGGTTCGCTGTTTCCGAGCATCCCTAAACATAGCCCTAGCCGGCATCGATGACGACTGAAAAATCAGGCCCCAGGAAATGCGTTGCGAGCCCTTTTCGCCCATCCAAAAGTGCCCCCAAAGGAAGGCTTTGGATACAAGTGAACTCCCCAGGGGAGCCTTTACGCAGCCCCACATGCAACTGGACCCTCCGGGTTCGCTGTTCCTGAGCAAACCTAAACGTAGCCCTAGCCGTCATCGGAGACGAGTGAAAAATCAGGCCCCAGGAAGTGCGTTGCAAGCCCTTTTCGCCCATCCAAAAGTGCCCCCAAAGGAAGGCTTTGTGTACAAGTGAACTCCCCAGGGGAGCCTTTACGCAGCCCCACATGCAACTGGACCCTTCGGGTTCGCTGTTTCCGAGCATCCCTAAACATAGCCCTAGCCGGCATCGAAGACGAATGAAAAATCAGGCCCCAGGAAATGCGTTCCGAGCCCTTTTCGCCCATCCAAAAGTGCCCCCAAAGGAAGGCTTTGGGTACAAGTGAACTCCCCAGGGGAGCCTTTACGCAGCCCCACATGCAACTGGACCCTTCGGGTTCGCTGTTTCCGAGCATCCCTAAACATAGCCCTAGCCGGCATCGAAGACGACTGAAAAATCAGGCCCCAGGAAATGCGTTGCGAGCCCCTTTGGACCATGCAAAAGTGCCCCCAAAGGAAGGCTTTGGGTACAAGTGAACTCCCCAGGGGAGCCTTTACGCAGCCCCACATGCAACTGGACCCTCCGGGTTCGCTGTTTCCGAGCAATCCTAAATATATCCCTAGCCGGCTTGGGATAAGACTGAAAACCCGGGCCCCAGAAAACGCATTGCAAGCCCCTTTGGACCATCCAAAAGTGTCACCAAAGGAAGGCTTTGGGTACAAGAGAACTCCCCAGGGGAGCCTTTACGCAGCCCCACATGCAACTGGACCCTCCGGGTTCGCTGTTCCTAAGCAAACCTAAACATAGCCCTAGCCGTCATCGGAGACAAGTGAAAAATCAGGCCCCAGGAAATGAGTTGCGAGCCCCTTCGGACCATCCAAAAGTTCCCCCAAAGGAAGGCTTTGGGTACAAGTGAACTCCCCAGGGGAGCCTTTACGCAGCCCCACATGCAACTGGACCCTCCGGGTTCGCTGTTTCCGAGCATCCCTAAACATAGCCCTAGCCGTCATCGGAGACGACTGAAAAATGAGGCCCCAGGAAACGCGTTACGAGCCCTTTTTCGCCCATCGAAAAGTGCCCCCAAAGGAAGGCTTTGGGTACAAGTGAACTCCCCAGGGGAGCCTTTACGCAGCCCCACATGCAACTGGACCCTTCGGGTTCGCTGTTTCCGAGCATCCCTAAACATAGCCCTAGCCGGCATCGATGACGACTGAAAAATCAGGCCCCAGGAAATGCGTTGCGAGCCCCTTTGGACCATCCAAAAGTGCCCCCAAAGGAAGGCTTTGGGTACAAGTGAACTCCCCAGGGGAGCCTTTACGCAGCCCCACATGCAACTGGACCCTCCGGGTTCGCTGTTTCCGAGCAATCCTAAATATATCCCTAGCCGGCTTGGGATAAGACTGAAAACCCGGGCCCCAGAAAACGCGTTGCAAGCCCCTTTGGACCATCCAAAAGTGTCACCAAAGGAAGGCTTTGGGTACAAGAGAACTCCCCAGGGGAGCCTTTACGCAGCCGCACATGCAACTGGACCCTCCGGGTTCTCTGTTCATGAGCAAACCTAAACGTAGCCCTAGCCGTCATCGGAGACGACTGAAAAATCAGGCCCCAGGAAATGCGTTGTAAGCCCCTTTGGACCATCCAAAAGTGCCCGCAAAGGAAGGCTTTGGGTACAAGTGATCTCCCCAGGGGAGCCTTTACGCAGCCCCACATGCAACTGGACCCTCCGGGTTCGCTGTTCCTGAGCAAACCTAAACGTAGCCCTAGCCGTCTTCGGAGATGAGTGAAAAATCAGGCCCCAGGAAATGTGTTGCGAGCCCTTTTCGCCCATCCAAAAGTGCCCCCAAAGGAAGGCTTTGGGTACAAGTGAACTCCCCAGGGGAGCCTTTACGTAGCCCCACATGCAACTGTACCCTCCGGGTTCGATGTTTCCGAGCATCCCTAAACATAGCCCTAGCCGGCATCGAAGTCGACTGAAAAATCAGACCCCAGGAAATGCGTTGTGAGCCCCTTTGGACCATCCAAAAGTGCCCCCAAAGGAAGGCTTTGGGTACAAGTGAACTCCCCAGGGGAGCCATTACGCAGCCCCACATGCAACTGGACCCTCCGGGTTCAATTTTTCCGGGTAAACCTAAATATATCACTAGCCGGCATGGGAGAAGACTGAAAACCCGGGCCCCAGAAAACGCGTTGCAAGCCCCTTTGGACCATCCAAAAGTATCACCAAAGGAAGGCTTTGGGTACAAGTGAACTCCCCAGGGGAGCCTTTACGCAGCCCCACATGCAACTGGACCCTCCGGGTTCGATGTTTCCGAGCATCCCTAAACATAGCCCTAGCCGGCATAGAAGACAACTGAAAAATAAAGCCCCAGGAAATGTGTTGCGAGCCCTTTTCGCCCATCCAAAAGTGCCCCCAAAGGAAGGCTTTGGGTACAAGAGAACTCCCCAGGGGAGCCTTTACGCAGCCCCACATGCAACTGGACCCTCCGGGTTCGCTGTTCATGAGCAAACCTAAACGTAGCCCTAGCCGTCATCGGAGACGACTGAAAAATCAGGCCCCAGGAAATGCGTTGCGAGCCCCTTTGGACCGTCCAAAAGTGCCCGCAAAGGAAGGCTTTGGGTACAAGTGATCTCCCAAGGGGAGCCTTAACGCAGCCCCACATGCAACTGGACCCTCCGGGTTCGCTGTTCCTAAGCAAACCTAAACATAGCCCTAGCCATCTTCGGAGACAAGTGAAAAATCAGGCCCCAGTAAATGCGTTGCGAGCCCCATCGGACCATCCAAAAGTTCCCCCATAGGAAGGCTTTGGGTACAAGTGAACTCCCCAGGGGAGCCTTTACGCAGCCCCACATGCAACTGGACCCTCCGGGTTCGCTGTTCATTAGCAAACCTAAACGTAGCCCTAGCCGTCATCGGAGATGAGTGAAAAATCAGGCCCCAGGAAATGCGTTCCGAGGCCTTTTCGCCCATCCAAATGTTCCCCCAAAGGAAGGCTTTGGGTACAAGAGAACTTTCCAGGGGAGCCTTTACGCAGCCCCACATGCAACTGGACCCTCCGGGTTCGCTGTTTCCGAGCATCCCTAAACATAGCCCTAGCCGGCATCGGAGACGAGTGAAAAATCAGGCCCCAGGAAATGCGTTCCGAGCCCTTTTCGCCCATCCAAAAGTGCCCCCAAAGAAAGGCTTTGGGTACAAGTGAACTCCCCAGGGGAGCCTTTACGCAGCCCCACATGCAACTGGACCCTTCGGGATCGCTGTTTCCGAGCATCCCTAAACATAGCCCTAGACGGCATCGAAGACGACTGAAAAATCAGGCCCCAGGAAATGCGTTACGAGCCCTTTTTGCCCATCCAAAAGTGTCACCAAAGGAAGGCTTTGGGTACAAGTGAACTCCCCAGGGGAGCCTTTACGCAGCCACACATGCAACTGGACCCTCCGGGTTCGCTGTTTCCGAGCATCCCTAAACATAGCCTTAGACGGCATCGAAGACGACTGAAAAATCAGGCCCCAGGTAATGCGTTGCGAGCACTTTTCGTCCATCCAAAAGTGCCCCCAATAGAAGGCTTTGGGTACAAGTGAACTCCCCAGGGGAGCCTTTACGCAGCCCCACATGCAACTGGACCCTCCGGGTTCGCTGTTCATGAGCAAACCTTAACGTAGCCCTAGCCGTCATCGGAGACGAGTGAAAAATCAGGCCCCAGGAAATGCGTTGCGAGCCCCTTTGGACCATCCAAAAGTGCCTCCAAAGGAAGGCTTTGGGTACAAGAGAACTCCCCAGGGGAGCCTTTACGCAGCCCCACATGCAACTGGACTCTCCGGGTTCGATTTTTCCGAGCAATCCTAAATATATCCCTAGCCGGCTTGGGAGAAGACTGAAAACCCGGGCAACAGAAAACGCGTTTCAAGCCCCTTTGGACCATCCAAAAGTGTCACCAAAGGAAGGCTTTGGGTACAAGTGATCTCCCCAGGGGAGCCTTTACGCAGCCCCACATGCAACTGGACCCTCCGGGTTCGCTGTTCATGAGCAAACCTAAACGTAGCCCTAGCCGTAATCGGAGACGACTGAAAAATCAGGCCCCAGGAAATGCGTTGCGAGCCCCTTTGGACCATCCAAAAGTTCCCCCATAGGAAGGCTTTGGGTACAAGTGATCTCCCCAGGGGAGCCTTAACGCAGCCCCACATGCAACTGGACCCTCCGGGTTCGCTGTTCATGAGCAAACCTAAACATAGCCCTAGCCGTCATCGGAGACAAGTGAAAAATCAGGCCCCAGGAAATGCGTTGCGAGCCCCTTCGGCCCATCCAAAAGTTCCCCCAAAGGAAGGCTTTGTGTACAAGTGAACTCCCCAGGGGAGCCTTTACGCAGCCCCACATGCAACTGGACCCTCCGGGTTCGCTGTTCCTGAGCAAACCTAAACGTAACCCTAGCCGTCATCGGAGACGAGTGAAAAATCAGGCCCAAGGAAATGCGTTCCGAGGCCTTTTCGCCCATCCAAATGTGCCCCCAAAGGAAGGCTTTGGGTACAAGAGAACTCCCCAGGGGAGCCTTTACGCAGCCCCACATGCAACTGGACCCTTCGGGTTCCCTGTTTCCGAGCATCCCTAAACATAGCCCTAGCCGGCATCGAAGACGACTGAAAAATCAGGCCCCAGGAAGTGCGTTGCAAGCCCTTTTCGCCCATCCTAAAGTGCCCCCAAAGGAAGGCTTTGGGTACAAGTGAACTCCCCAGGGGAGCCTTTACGCAGCCCCACATGCAACTGGACCCTCCGGGTTCGCTGTTTCCGAGCATCCCTAAACATAGCCCTAGCCGGCATCGAAGACGACTGAAAAATCACGCCCCAGGAAATGCGTTGCGAGCCCTTTTCGCCCATCCAAAAGTGCCCCCAAAGGAAGGCTTTGGGTACAAGTGAACTCACCAGGGGAGCCTTTACGCAGCCCCACATGCAACTGGACCCTTCGGGATCGCTGTTTCCGAGCATCCCTAAACATAGACCTAGCCGGCATCGAAGATGACTGAAATATCACGCCCCAGGAAATGCGTTGCGAGCACTTTTCGCCCATCCAAATGTGCCCCCAAAGGAAGGCTTTGGGTACAAGTGAACTCCCCAGGGGAGCCTTTACGCAGCCCCACATGCAACTGGATCCTCCGGGTTCGCTGTTTCCGAGCATCCCTAAACATAGCCCTAGCCGGCATCGATGACGACTGAAAAATCAGGCCCCAGGAAATGCGTTACGAGCCCTTTTCGCCCATCCTAAAGTGCCCCCAAAGGAAGGCTTTGGGTACAAGTGAACTCCCCAGGGGAGCCTTTACGCAGCCCCACATGCAACTGGACCCTCCGGGTTCGCTGTTTCCGAGCATCCCTAAACATAGCCCTAGCCGGCATAGAAGACAACTGAAAAATAAAGCCCCAGGAAATGTGTTGCGAGCCCTTTTCGCCCATCCAAAAGTGCCCCCAAAGGAAGGCTTTGGGTACAAGAGAACTCCCCAGGGGAGCCTTTACGCAGCCCCACATGCAACTGGACCCTCCGGGTTCGCTGTTCATGAGCAAACCTAAACGTAGCCCTAGCCGTCATCGGAGACGACTGAAAAATCAGGCCCCAGGAAATGCGTTGCGAGCCCCTTTGGACCGTCCAAAAGCGCCCCCAAAGGAAGGCTTTGGGTACAAGTGATCTCCCCAGGGGAGCCTTTACGCAGCCCCACATGCAACTGGACCCTCCGGGTTCGCTGTTCCTAAGCAAACCTAAACATAGCCCTAGCCGTCTTCGGAGACAAGTGAAAAATCAGGCCCCAGTAAATGCGTTGCGAGCCCCATCGGACCATCCAAAAGTTCCCGCAAAGGAAGGCTTTGGGTACAAGTGAACTCCCCAGGGGAGCCTTTACGCAGCCCCACATGCAACTGGACCCTCCGGGTTCGCTGTTCATGAGCAAACCTAAACGTAGCCCTAGCCGTCATCGGAGATGAGAGAAAAATCAGGCCCCAGGAAATGCGTTCCGAGGCCTTTTCGCCCATCCAAATGTTCCCCCAAAGGAAGGCTTTGGGTACAAGAGAACTTTCCAGGGGAGCCTTTACGCAGCCCCACATGCAACTGCACCCTCCGGGTTTGCTGTTTCCGAGCATCCCTAAACATAGCCCTAGCCGGCATCGGAGACGAGTGAAAAATCAGGCCCCAGGAAATGCGTTCCGAGCCCTTTTCGCCCATCCAAAAGTGCCCCCAAAGAAAGGCTTTGGGTACAAGTGAACTCCCCAGGGGAGTCTTTACGCAGCCCCACAAGCAACTGGACCCTTCGGGATCGCTGTTTCCGAGCATCCCTAAACATAGCCCTAGACGGCATCGAAGACGACTGAAAAATCAGGCCCCAGGAAATGCGTTGCGAGCACTTTTTGCCCATCCAAAAGTGCCCCCAATAGAAGGCTTTGGGTACAAGTGAACTCCCCAGGGGAGCCTTTACGCAGCCCCACATGCAACTGGACCCTCCGGGTTCGCTGTTTCCGAGCATCCCTAAACATAGCCCTAGACGGCATCGAAGACGACTGAAAAATCAGGCCCCAGGAAATGCGTTACGAGCCCTTTTCGCCCATCCAAAAGTGCCCCCAAAGAAAGGCTTTGGGTACAAGTGAACTCCCCAGGGGAGTCTTTACGCAGCCCCACATGCAACTGGACCCTTCAGGATCGCTGTTTCCGAGCATCCCTAAACATAGCCCTAGACGGCATCGATGACGACTGAAAAATCAGGCCCCAGGAAATGCGTTACGAGCCCTTTTTGCCCATCCAAAAGTGCACCCAAAGGAAGGCTTTGGGTACAAGTGAACTCCCCAGGGGAGCCTTTACGCAGCCCCACATGCAACTGGACCCTCCGGGTTCGCTGTTTCCGAGCATCCCTAAACATAGCCCTAGACGGCATCGAAGACGACTGAAAAATCAGGCCCCAGGTAATGCGTTGCGAGCACTTTTCGTCCATCCAAAAGTGCCCCCAATAGAAGGCTTTGGGTACAAGTGAACTCCCCAGGGGAGCCTTTACGCAGCCCCACATGCAACTGGACCCTCCGGGTTCGCTGTTTCCGAGCATCCCTAAACATAGCCCTAGCCGGCATCGATGACGACTGAAAAATCAGGCCCTAGGAAATGCGTTACGGGCCCCTTTGGACCATCCAAAAGTGCCTCCAAAGGAAGGCTTTGGATACAAGTGAACTCCCCAGGGGAGCCTTTACGCAGCCCCACATGCAACTGGACCCTCCGGGTTCGATTTTTCCGAGCAATCCTAAATATATCCCTAGCCGGCTTGGGAGAAGACTGAAAACCCGGGCCCCAGAAAACGCGTTGCAAGCCCCTTTGGACCATCCAAAAGTGTCACCAAAGGAAGGCTTTGGGTACAAGTGATCTCCCCAGGGGAGCCTTAACGCAGCCCCACATGCAACTGGACCCACCGGGTTCGATTTTTCCGGGTAAACCTAAATATATCACTAGCCGGCATGGGAGAAGACTGAAAACCCAGGCCCCAGAAAACGCGTTGCAAGCCCCTTTGGACCATCCAAATGTATCACCAAAGGAAGGCTTTGGGTACAAGTGAACTCCCCAGGGGAGCCTTTACGCAGCCCCACATGCAACTGGACCCTCCGGGTTCGCTGTTTCCGAGCATCCCTAAACATAGCGCTAGCCGGCATAGAAGACAACTGAAAAATAAAGCCCCAGGAAATGCGTTGCGAGCCCTTTTCGCCCATCCAAAAGTGCCCCCAAAGGAAGGCTATGGGTACAAGAGAACTCCCCAGGGGAGGCTTTACGCAGCCCCACATGCAACTGGACCCTCCGGGTTCGCTGTTCATGAGCAAACCTAAACGTAGCACTAGCCGTCATCGGAGACGACTGAAAAATCAGGCCCCAGGAAATGCGTTGCGAGCCCCTTTGGACCATCCAAAAGTGCCCCCAAAGGAAGGCTTTGGGTACAAGTGATCTCCCCAGGGGAGCCTTTACGCAGCCCCACATGCAACTGGACCCTCCGGGTTCGCTGTTCCTAAGCAAACCTAAACATAGCCCTAGCCGTCATCGGAGACAAGTGAAAAATCAGGCCCCAGGAAATGCGTTGCGAGCCCCTTCGGACCATCCAAAAGTTCCCCCAAAGGAAAGCTTTGGGTACAAGTGAACTCCCCAGGGGAGCCTTAACGCAGCCCCACATGCAACTGGACCCTCCGGGTTCGCTGTTCATGAGCAAACCTAAACGTAGCCCTAGCCGTCATCGGAGATGAGTGAAAAATCAGGCCCCAGGAAATGCGTTCCGAGGCCTTTTCGCCCATCCAAATGTGACCCCAAAGGAAGGCTTTGGGTACAAGAGAACTCCCCAGGGGAGCCTTTACGCAGCCCCACATGAAACTGGACCCTCCGGGTTCGCTGTTTCCGAGCATCCCTAAACATAGCCCTAGCCGGCATCGGAGACGAGTGAAAAATCAGGCCCCAGGAAATGCGTTCCGAGCCCTTTTCGCCCATCCAAAAGTGTCACCAAAGGAAGGCTTTGGGTACAAGTGAACTCCCCAGGGGAGCCTTTACGTAGCCCCACATGCAACTGGACCCTCCGGGTTCGATGTTTCCGAGCATCCCTAAACATAGCCCTAGCCGGCATCGAAGTCGACTGAAAAATCAGACCCCAGGAAATGCGTTGCGAGCCCCTTTGGACCATCCAAAAGTGCCCCCAAAGGAAGGCTTTGGGTACAAGTGAACTCCCCAGGGGAGCCTTTACGCAGCCCCACATGCAACTGGACCCTCCGGGTTCGATTTTTCCGAGCAATCCTAAATATATCCCTAGCCGGCTTGGGAGAAGACTGAAAACCGGGCCCCAGAAAACGCGTTGCAAGCCCCTTTGGACCATCCAAAAGTGCCCCCAAAGGAAGGCTTTGGGTACAAGTGAACTCCCCAGGGGAGCCTTTACGCAGCCCAACATGCAACTGGACCCTCCGGGTTCGCTGTTTCCGAGCATCCCTAAACATAGCCCTAGCCGGCATCGATGATGACTGAAAAATCAGGCACCAGGAAATGCGTTGCGAGCCCTTTTCGCCCATCCAAAAGTGCCCCCAAAGGAAGGCTTTGGGTACAAGTGATCTCCCCAGGGGAGCCTTTACGCAGCCCCACATGCAACTGGACCCTCCGGGTTCGCTGTTTCCGAGCATCCCTAAACATAGCCCTAGCCGGCATCGAAGACGACTGAAAAATCAGGCCCCAGGAAATGCGTTGCGAGCCCTTTTCGTCCATCTAAAAGTGCCCCCAAAGGAAGGCTTTGGGTACAAGTGAACTCCCCAGGGGAGCCTTTACGCAGCCCCACATGCAACTGGACCCTCCGGGTTCGCTGTTCCTGAGCAAACCTAAACGTAACCCTAGCCGTCATCGGAGACGAGTGAAAAATCAGGCCCAAGGAAATGCGTTCCGAGGCCTTTTCGCCCATCCAAATGTGCCCCCAAAGGAAGACTTTGGGTACAAGAGAACTCCCCAGGGGAGCCTTTACGTAGCCCCACATGCAACTGGACCCTCCGGGTTCGCTGTTTCCGAGCATCCCTAAACATAGCCCTAGCCAGCATCGATGACGACAGAAAAATCAGGGCCCAGGAAAAGCGTTACGAGCCCTTTTCGCCCATCCAAAAGTGTCACCAAAGGAAGGCTTTGGGTACAAGTGAACTCCCCAGGGGAGCCTTTACGTAGCCCCACATGCAACTGGACCCTCCGGGTTCGATGTTTCCGAGCATCCCTAAACATAGCCCTAGCCGGCATCGAAGTCGACTGAAAAATCAGACCCCAGGAAATGCGTTGCGAGCCCCTTTGGACCATCCAAAAGTGCCCCCAAAGGAAGGCTTTGAGTACAAGTGAACTCCCCAGGGGAGCCTTTACGCAGCCCCACATGCAACTGGACCCTCCGGGTTCGATTTTTCCGAGCAATCCTAAATATATCCCTAGCCGGCTTGGGAGAAGACTGAAAACCGGGCCCCAGAAAACGCGTTGCAAGCCCCTTTGGACCATCCAAAAGTGCCCCCAAAGGAAGGCTTTGGGTACAAGTGAACTCCCCAGGGGAGCCTTTACGCAGCCCAACATGCAACTGGACCCTCCGGGTTCGCTGTTTCCGAGCATCCCTAAACATAGCCCTAGCCGGCATCGATGATGACTGAAAAATCAGGCACCAGGAAATGCGTTGCGAGCCCCTAAGGACCATCCAAAAGTGCCCCCAAAGGAAGGCTTTGGGTACAAGTGAACTCCCCAGGGGAGCCTTTACGCAGCCCCCCTTGCAACTGGACCCTCCGGGTTCGCTGTTCCTGAGCAAAACTAAACATAGCCCTAGCCGTCATCAGAGAGAAGTGAAAAATCAGGCCCCAGGAAATGCGTTACGAGCCCTTTTCGCCCATCCAAAAGTGCCCCCAAAGGAAGGCTTTGGGTACAAGTGATCTCCCCAGGGGAGCCTTTACGCAGCCCCACATGCAACTGGACCCTCCGGGTTCGCTGTTTCCGAGCATCCCTAAACATAGCCCTAGCCGGCATCGAAGACGACTGAAAAATCAGGCCCCAGGAAATGCGTTACGAGCCCTTTTCGCCCATCCAAAAGTGCCCCCAAAGGAAGGCTTTGGGTACAAGTGAACTCCCCAGGGGAGCCTTTACGCAGCCCCACATGCAACTGGACCCTCCGGGTTCAATTTTTCCGAGCAACCCTAAATATATCCCTAGTCGGCATGGGAGAAGACTGAAAACCCGGGCCCCAGAAAACGCGTTGCAAGCCCCTTTGGACCATCCAAAAGTGTCACCAAAGAAAGGCTTTGGGTACAAGAGAACTCCCCAGGGGAGCCTTTACGCAGCCCCACATGCAACTGGACCCTCCGGGTTCTCTGTTCATGAGGAAACCTAAACGTAGCCCTAGCCGTCATCGGAGACGACTGAAAAATCAGGCCCCAGGAAATGCGTTGTAAGCCCCTTTGGACCATCCAAAAGTGCCCGCAAAGGAAGGCTTTGGGTACAAGTGATCTCCCCAGGGGAGCCTTTACGCAGCCCCACATGCAACTGGACCCTCCGGGTTCGCTGTTCCTGAGCAAACCTAAACGTAGCCCTAGCCGTCTTCGGAGACGAGTGAAAAATCAGGCCCCAGGAAATGCGTTGCGAGCCCTTTTCGCCCATCCAAAAGTGCCCCCAAAGGAAGGCTTTGGGTACAAGTGAACTCCCAAGGGGAGCCTTTACGCAGCCACACATGCAACTGGACCCTCCGGGTTCGCTGTTTCCGAACATCCCTAAACATAGTCCTAGACGGCATCGAAGACGAATGAAAAATCAGGTCCCAGGAAGTGCGTTGCAAGCCCTTTTCGCCCATCCAAAAGTGCCCCCAAAGGAAGGCTTTGGGTACAAGTGAACTCCCCAGGGGAGCCTTTACGTAGCCCTACATGCAACTGTACCCTTCGGGTTCGATGTTTCCGAGCATCCCTAAACATAGCCCTAGCCGGCATCGAAGTCGACTGAAAAATCAGACCCCAGGAAATGCGTTGCGAACCCCTTTGGACCATCCAAAAGTGCCCCCAAAGGAAGGCTTTGGGTACAAGTGAACTCCCCAGGGGAGCCTTTACGCAGCCCCACATGCAACTGGACCCTCCGGGTTCGCTGTTTCCGAGCATCCCTAAACATAGCCCTAGCCGGCATAGAAGACAACTGAAAAATAAAGCCCCAGGAAATGCGTTGCGAGCCCTTTTCGCCCATCCAAAAGTGCCCCCAAAGGAAGGCTTTGGGTACAAGAGAACTCCCCAGAAGAGCCTTTACGCAGCCCCACATGCAACTGGACCGTCCGGGTTCGCTGTTCATGAGCAAACCTAAACGTAGCCCTAGCCGTCATCGGAGACGAGTGAAAAATCAGGCCCCAGGAAATGCGTTGCGAGCCCCTTTGGACCATCCAAAAGTGCCCCCAAAGGAAGGCTTTGGGTACAAGTGAACTCCCCAGGGGAGCCATTACGCAGCCCCACATGCAACTGGACCCTCCGGGTTCAATTTTTCCGAGCAACCCTAAATATATCACTAGCCGGCATGGGAGAAGACTGAAAACCCGGGCCCCAGAAAACGCGTTGCAAGCCCCTTTGGACCATCCAAAAGTGTCACCAAAGGAAGGCTTTGGGTACAAGAGAACTCCCCAGGGGAGCCTTTACGCAGCCGCACATGCAACTTGACCCTCCGGGTTCTCTGTTCATGAGCAAACCTAAACGTAGCCCTAGCCGTCATCGGAGACGACTGAAAAATCAGGCCCCAGGAAATGCGTTGTAAGCCCCTTTGGACCATCCAAAAGTGCCCGCAAAGGAAGGCTTTCGGTACAAGTGATCTCCCCAGGGGAGCCTTTACGCAGCCCCACATGCAACTGGACCCTCCGGGTTCGCTGTTCCTGAGCAAACCTAAACGTAGCCCTAGCCGTCTTCGGAGATGAGTGAAAAATCAGGCCCCAGGAAATGTGTTGCGAGCCCTTTTCGCCCATCCAAAAGTGCCCCCAAAGGAAGGCTTTGGGTACAAGTGAACTCCCCAGGGGAGCCTTTACGCAGCCCCACATGCAACTGGACCCTCCGGGTTCGCTGTTTCCGAGCATCCCTAAACATAGTCCTAGACGGTATCGAAGACGAATGAAAAATCAGGCCCCAGGAAGTGCGTTGCAAGCCCTTTTCGCCCATCCAGAAGTGCCCCCAAAGGAAGGCTTTGGGTACAAGTGAACTCCCCAGGGGAGCCTTTACGCAGCCCCACATGCAACTGGACCCTTCGGGATCGCTGTTTCCGAGCATCCCTAAACATAGCCCTAGCCAGCATCGAAGACGATTGAAAAATCAGGCCCCAGGAAATGCGTTAGGAGCCGTTTTCGCCCATCCAAATGTGCCCCCAAAGGAAGGCTTTGGGTACAAGTGAACTCCACAGGGGAGCCTTTACGTAGCCCCACATGCAACTGTACCCTCCGGGTTCGATGTTTCCGAGCATCCCTAAACATAGCCCTAGCCGGCATCGAAGTCGACTGAAAAATCAGACCCCAGGAAATGCGTTGTGAGCCCCTTTGGACCATCCAAAACTGCCCCCAAAGGAAGGCTTTGGGTACAAGTGAACTCCCCAGGGGAGCCTTTACGCAGCCCCACATGCAACTGGACCCTCCGGGTTCAATTTTTCGGGTAAACCTAAATATATCACTAGCCGGCATGGGAGAAGACTGAAAACCCGGGCCCCAGAAAACGCGTTGCAAGCCCCTTTGGACCATCCAAAAGTATCACCAAAGGAAGGCTTTGGGTACAAGTGAACTCCCCAGGGGAGCCTTTACGCAGCCCCACATGCAACTGGACGCTCCGGGTTCGATGTTTCCGAGCATCCCTAAACATAGCCCTAGCCGGCATAGAAGACAACTGAAAAATAAAGCCCCAGGAAATGTGTTGCGAGCCCTTTTCGCCCATCCAAAAGTGCCCCCAAAGGAAGGCTTTGGGTACAAGAGAACTCCCCAGGGGAGCCTTTACGCAGCCCCACATGCAACTGGACCCTCCGGGTTCGCTGTTCATGAGCAAACCTAAACGTAGCCCTAGCCGTCATCGGAGACGACTGAAAAATCAGGCCCCAGGAAATGCGTTGCGAGCCCCTTTGGACCGTCCAAAAGTGCCCGCAAAGGAAGGCTTTGGGTACAAGTGATCTCCCAAGGGGAGCCTTAACGCAGCCCCACATGCAACTGGACCCTCCGGATTCGCTGTTCCTAAGCAAACCTAAACATAGCCCTAGCCGGCATCGGAGACAAGTGAAAAATCAGGCCCCAGTAAATGCGTTGCGAGCCCCATCGGACCATCCAAAAGTTCCCCCATAGGAAGGCTTTGGGTACAAGTGAACACCCCAGGGGAGCCTTTACGCAGCCCCACATGCAACTGGACCCTCCGGGTTCGCTGTTCATTAGCAAACCTAAACGTAGCCCTAGCCGTCATCGGAGATGAGTGAAAAATCAGGCCCCAGGAAATGCGTTCCGAGGCCTTTTCGCCCATCCAAATGTTCCCCCAAAGGAAGGCTTTGGTACAAGAGAACTTTCCAGGGGAGCCTTTACGCAGCCCCACATGCAACTGGACCCTCCGGGTTTGCTGTTTCCGAGCATCCCTAAACATAGCCCTAGCCGGCATCGGAGACGAGTGAAAAATCAGGCCCCAGGAAATGCGTTCCGAGCCCTTTTCGCCCATCCAAAAGTGCCCCCAAAGAAAGGCTTTGGGTACAAGTGAACTCCCCAGGGGAGTCTTTACGCAGCCCCACATGCAACTGGACCCTTCGGGATCGCTGTTTCCGAGCATCCCTAAACACAGCCCTAGACGGCATCGAAGACGACTGAAAAATCAGGCCCCAGGAAATGCGTTGCGAGCACTTTTTGCCCATCCAAAAGTGCCCCCAAAGGAAGGCTTTGGGTACAAGTGAACTCACCAGGGGAGCCTTTACGCAGCCCCACATGCAACTGGACCCTCCGGGTTCGCTGTTTCCGAGCATCCCTAAACATAGCCCTAGACGGCATCGAAGACGACTGAAAAATCAGGCCCCAGGAAATGCGTTCCGAGCCCTTTTCGCCCATCCAAAAGTGCCCCCAAAGAAAGGCTTTGGGTACAAGTGAACTCCCCAGGGGAGTCTTTACGCAGCCCCACATGCAACTGGACCCTTCGGGATCGCTGTTTCCGAGCATCCCTAAACATAGCCCTAGCCAGCATCGAAGACGATTGAAAAATCAGGCCCCAGGAAATGCGTTAGGAGCCGTTTTCGCCCATCCAAATGTGCCCCCAAAGGAAGGCTTTGGGTACAAGTGAACTCCACAGGGGAGCCTTTACGTAGCCCCACATGCAACTGTACCCTCCGGGTTCGATGTTTCCGAGCATCCCTAAACATAGCCCTAGCCGGCATCGAAGTCGACTGAAAAATCAGACCCCAGGAAATGCGTTGTGAGCCCCTTTGGACCATCCAAAACTGCCCCCAAAGGAAGGCTTTGGGTACAAGTGAACTCCCCAGGGGAGCCTTTACGCAGCCCCACATGCAACTGGACCCTCCGGGTTCAATTTTTCGGGTAAACCTAAATATATCACTAGCCGGCATGGGAGAAGACTGAAAACCCGGGCCCCAGAAAACGCGTTGCAAGCCCCTTTGGACCATCCAAAAGTATCACCAAAGGAAGGCTTTGGGTACAAGTGAACTCCCCAGGGGAGCCTTTACGCAGCCCCACATGCAACTGGACGCTCCGGGTTCGATGTTTCCGAGCATCCCTAAACATAGCCCTAGCCGGCATAGAAGACAACTGAAAAATAAAGCCCCAGGAAATGTGTTGCGAGCCCTTTTCGCCCATCCAAAAGTGCCCCCAAAGGAAGGCTTTGGGTACAAGAGAACTCCCCAGGGGAGCCTTTACGCAGCCCCACATGCAACTGGACCCTCCGGGTTCGCTGTTCATGAGCAAACCTAAACGTAGCCCTAGCCGTCATCGGAGACGACTGAAAAATCAGGCCCCAGGAAATGCGTTGCGAGCCCCTTTGGACCGTCCAAAAGTGCCCGCAAAGGAAGGCTTTGGGTACAAGTGATCTCCCAAGGGGAGCCTTAACGCAGCCCCACATGCAACTGGACCCTCCGGATTCGCTGTTCCTAAGCAAACCTAAACATAGCCCTAGCCGGCATCGGAGACAAGTGAAAAATCAGGCCCCAGTAAATGCGTTGCGAGCCCCATCGGACCATCCAAAAGTTCCCCCATAGGAAGGCTTTGGGTACAAGTGAACACCCCAGGGGAGCCTTTACGCAGCCCCACATGCAACTGGACCCTCCGGGTTCGCTGTTCATTAGCAAACCTAAACGTAGCCCTAGCCGTCATCGGAGATGAGTGAAAAATCAGGCCCCAGGAAATGCGTTCCGAGGCCTTTTCGCCCATCCAAATGTTCCCCCAAAGGAAGGCTTTGGTACAAGAGAACTTTCCAGGGGAGCCTTTACGCAGCCCCACATGCAACTGGACCCTCCGGGTTTGCTGTTTCCGAGCATCCCTAAACATAGCCCTAGCCGGCATCGGAGACGAGTGAAAAATCAGGCCCCAGGAAATGCGTTCCGAGCCCTTTTCGCCCATCCAAAAGTGCCCCCAAAGAAAGGCTTTGGGTACAAGTGAACTCCCCAGGGGAGTCTTTACGCAGCCCCACATGCAACTGGACCCTTCGGGATCGCTGTTTCCGAGCATCCCTAAACACAGCCCTAGACGGCATCGAAGACGACTGAAAAATCAGGCCCCAGGAAATGCGTTGCGAGCACTTTTTGCCCATCCAAAAGTGCCCCCAAAGGAAGGCTTTGGGTACAAGTGAACTCACCAGGGGAGCCTTTACGCAGCCCCACATGCAACTGGACCCTCCGGGTTCGCTGTTTCCGAGCATCCCTAAACATAGCCCTAGACGGCATCGAAGACGACTGAAAAATCAGGCCCCAGGAAATGCGTTCCGAGCCCTTTTCGCCCATCCAAAAGTGCCCCCAAAGAAAGGCTTTGGGTACAAGTGAACTCCCCAGGGGAGTCTTTACGCAGCCCCACATGCAACTGGACCCTTCGGGATCGCTGTTTCCGAGCATCCCTAAACATAGCCCTAGACGACATCGATGACGACTGAAAAATCAGGCCCCAGGAAATGCGTTACGAGCCCTTTTTGCCCATCCAAAAGTGCCCCCAAAGGAAGGCTTTGGGTACAAGTGAACTCCCCAGGGGAGCCTTTACGCAGCCACACATGCAACTGGACCCTCCGGGTTCGCTGTTTCCGAGCATCCCTAAACATAGCCTTAGACGGCATCGAAGACGACTGAAAAATCAGGCCCCAGATAATGCGTTGCGAGCACTTTTCCTCCATCCAAAAGTGCCCCCAATAAAAGGCTTTGGGTACAAGTGAACTCCCCAGGGGAGCCTTTACGCAGCCCCACATGCAACTGGACCCTCCGGGTTCGCTGTTCATGAGCAAACCTTAACGTAGCCCTAGCCGTCATCGGAGACGAGTGAAAAATCAGGCCCAAGGAAATGCGTTGCGAGCCCCTTTGGACCATCCAAAAGTGCCCCCAAAGGAAGGCTTTGGGTACAAGTGAACTCCCCAGGGGAGCCTTTACGCAGCCCCACATGCAACTGGATCCTCCGGGTTCGCTTTTTCCGAGCATCCCTAAACATAGCCCTAGCCGGCATCGATGACGACTGAAAAATCAGGCCCCAGGAAATGCGTTACGAGCCCTTTTCGCCCATCCTAAAGTGCCCCCAAAGGAAGGCTTTGGGTACAAGTGAACTCCGCAGGGGAGCCTTTACGCAGCCCCACATGCAACTGGACCCTCCGGGTTCAATTTTTCCGAGCAACCCTAAATATATCACTAGCCGGCATGGGAAAAGACTGAAAACCCGGGCCCCAGAAAACGCGTTGCAAGCCCCTTTGGACCATCCAAAAGTGTCACCAAAGGAAGGCTTTGGGTACAAGTGAACTCCCCAGGGGAGCCTTTACGCAGCCCCACATGCAACTGGACCCTCCGGGTTCAATTTTTCCGAGCAACCCTAAATATATCACTAGCCGGCATGGGAGAAGACTGAAAACCCGGGCCCCAGAAAACGCGTTGCAAGCCCCTTTGGACTATCCAAAAGTGTCACCAAAGAAAGGCTTTGGGTACAAGAGAACTCCCCAGGGGAGCCTTTACGCAGCCCCACATGCAACTGGACCCTCCGGGTTCTCTGTTCATGAGCAAACCTAAACGTAGCCCTAGCCGTCATCGGAGACGACTGAAAAATCAGGCCCCAGGAAATGCGTTGTAAGCCCCTTTGGACCATCCAAAAGTGCCCCCAAAGGAAGGCTTTGGGTACAAGTGAACTCACCAGGGGAGCCTTTACGCAGCCCCACATGCAACTGGACCCTCCGGGTTCGCTGTTCCTGAGCAAACCTAAACGTAGCCCTAGCCGTCTTCGGAGACGAGTGAAAAATCAGGCCCCAGGAAATGCGTTGCGAGCCCTTTTCGCCCATCTAAAAGTGCCCCCAAAGGAAGGCTTTGGGTACAAGTGAACTCCCCAGGGGAGCCTTTACGCAGCCACACATGCAACTGGACCCTCCGGGTTCGCTGTTTCCGAGCATCCCTAAACATAGTCCTAGACGGCATCGAAGACGAATGAAAAATCAGGTCCCAGGAAGTGCTTTGCAAGCCCTTTTCGCCCATCCAAAAGTGCCCCCAAAGGAAGGCTTTGGGTACAAGTGAACTCCCCAGGGGAGCCTTTACGTAGCCCTACATGCAACTGTACCCTCCGGGTTCGATGTTTCCGAGCATCCCTAAACATAGCCCTAGCCGGCATCGAAGTCGACTGAAAAATCAGACCCCAGGAAATGCGTTGCGAGCCCCTTTGGACCATCCAAAAGTGCCCCCAAAGGAAGGCTTTGGGTACAAGTGAACTCCCCAGGGGAGCCTTTACGCAGCCCCACATGCAACTGGACCCTCCGGGTTCGATTTTTCCGGGTAAACCTAAAAATATCACTAGCCGGCATGGAAGAAGACTGAAAACCCGGGCCCCAGAAAACGCGTTGCATGCCCCTTTGGACCATCCAAAAGTGTCACCAAAGGAAGGCTTTGGGTACAAGTGAACTCCCCAGGGGAGCCTTTACGCAGCCCCACATGCAACTGGACCCTCCGGGTTCGCTGTTTCCGAGCATCCCTAAACATAGCCCTAGCCGGCATAGAAGACAACTGAAAAATAAAGCCCCAGGAAATGCTTTGCGAGCCCTTTTCGCCCATCCAAAAGTGCCCCCAAAGGAAGGCTTTGGGTACAAGAGAACTCCCCAGAAGGGCCTTTACGCAGCCCCACATGCAACTGGACCCTCCGGGTTCGCTGTTCATGAGCAAACCTAAACGTAGCCCTAGCCGTCATCGGAGACGAGTGAAAAATCAGGCCCCAGGAAATGCGTTGCGAGCCCCTTTGGACCATCCAAAAGTGCCCCCAAAGGAAGGCTTTGGGTACAAGTGAACTCCCCAGGGGAGCCATTACGCAGCCCCACATGCAACTGGACCCTCCGGGTTCAATTTATCCGAGCAACCCTAAATATATCACTAGCCGGCATGGGAGAAGACTGAAAACCCGGGCCCCAGAAAACGCGTTGCAAGCCCCTTTGGACCATCCAAAAGTGTCACCAAAGGAAGGCTTTGGGTACAAGAGAACTCCCCAGGGGAGCCTTTACGCAGCCGCACATGCAACTGGACCCTCAGGGTTCTCTGTTCATGAGCAAACCGAAACGTAGCCCTAGCCGTCATCGGAGACGACTGAAAAATCAGGCCCCAGGAAATGCGTTGTAAGCCCTTTTGGACCATCCAAAAGTGCCCGCAAAGGAAGGCTTTGGGTACAAGTGATCTCCCCAGGGGAGCCTTAACGCAGCCCCACATGCAACTGGACCCTCCGGATTCGCTGTTCCTAAGCAAACCTAAACATAGCCCTAGCCGTCTTCGGAGACAAGTGAAAAATCAGGCCCCAGTAAATGCGTTGCGAGCCCCATCGGACCATCCAAAAGTTCCCCCATAGGAAGGCTTTGGGTACAAGTGAACACCCCAGGGGAGCCTTTACGCAGCCCCACATGCAACTGGACCCTCCGGGTTCGCTGTTCATTAGCAAACCTAAACGTAGCCCTAGCCGTCATCGGAGATGAGTGAAAAATCAGGCCCCAGGAAATGCGTTCCGAGGCCTTTTCGCCCATCCAAATGTTCCCCCAAAGGAAGGCTTTGGGTACAAGAGAACTTTCCAGGGGAGCCTTTACGCAGCCCCACATGCAACTGGACCCTCCGGGTTCGCTGTTTCCGAGCATCCCTAAACATAGCCCTAGCCGGCATCGGAGACGAGTGAAAAATCAGGCCCCAGGAAATGCGTTGCGAGCCCTTTTCGCCCATCCAAAAGTGCCCCCAAAGGAAGGCTTTGGGTACAAGTGAACTCCCCAGGGGAGTCTTTACGCAGCCCCACATGCAACTGGACCCTTCGGGATCGCTGTTTCCGAGCATCCCTAAACACAGCCCTAGACGGCATCGAAGACGACTGAAAAATCAGGCCCCAGGAAATGCGTTGCGAGCACTTTTTGCCCATCCAAAAGTGCCCCCAAAGGAAGGCTTTGGGTACAAGTGAACTCCCCAGGGGAGCCTTTACGCAGCCCCACATGCAACTGGACCCTCCGGGTTCGCTGTTTCCGAGCATCCCTAAACATAGCCCTAGCCGGCATCGAAGACGACTGAAAAATCAGGCCCCAGGAAATGCGTTGCAAGCCCTTTTCGCCCATCCAAAAGTGCCCCCAAAGAAAGGCTTTGGGTACAAGTGAACTCCCCAGGGGAGTCTTTACGCAGCCCCACATGCAACTGGACCCTTCGGGATCGCTGTTTCCGAGCATCCCTAAACATAGCCCTAGACGGCATCGATGACGACTGAAAAATCAGGCCCCAGGAAATGCGTTACGAGCCCTTTTTGCCCATCCAAAAGTGCCCCCAAAGGAAGGCTTTGGGTACAAGTGAACTCCCCAGGGGAGCCTTTACGCAGCCACACATGCAACTGGACCCTCCGGGTTCGCTGTTTCCGAGCATCCCTAAACATAGCCTTAGACGGCATCGAAGACGACTGAAAAATCAGGCCCCAGGTAATGCGTTGCGAGCACTTTTCGTCCATCCAAAAGTGCCCCCAATAAAAGGCTTTGGGTACAAGTGAACTCCCCAGGGGAGCCTTTACGCAGCCCCACATGCAACTGGACCCTCCGGGTTCGCTGTTCATGAGCAAACCTTAACGTAGCCCTAGCCGTCATCGGAGACGAGTGAAAAATCAGGCCCCAGGAAATGCGTTGCGAGCCCCTTTGGACCATCCAAAAGTGCCCCCAAAGGAAGGCTTTGGGTACAAGTGAACTCCCCAGGGGAGCCTTTACGCAGCCCCACATGCAACTGGATCCTCCGGGTTCGCTGTTTCCGAGCATCCCTAAACATAGCCCTAGCCGGCATCGATGACGACTGAAAAATCAGGCCCCAGGAAATGCGTTACGAGCCCTTTTCGCCCATCCTAAAGTGCCCCCAAAGGAAGGCTTTGGGTACAAGTGAACTCCCCAGGGGAGCCTTTACGCAGCCCCACATGCAACTGGACCCTCCGGGTTCAATTTTTCCGGGTAAACCTAAATATATCACTAGCCGGCATGGGAAAAGACTGAAAACCCGGGCCCCAGAAAACGCGTTGCAAGCCCCTTTGGACCATCCAAAAGTGTCACCAAAGGAAGGCTTTGGGTACAAGTGAACTCCCCAGGGGAGCCTTTACGCAGCCCCACATGCAACTGGACCCTCCGGGTTCAATTTTTCCGAGCAACCCTAAATATATCACTAGCCGGCATGGGAGAAGACTGAAAACCCGGGCCCCAGAAAACGCGTTGCAAGCCCCTTTGGACCATCCAAAAGTGTCACCAAAGAAAGGCTTTGGGTACAAGAGAACTCCCCAGGGGAGCCTTTACGCAGCCCCACATGCAACTGGACCCTCCGGGTTCTCTGTTCATGAGCAAACCTAAACGTAGCCCTAGCCGTCATCGGAGACGACTGAAAAATCAGGCCCCAGGAAATGCGTTGTAAGCCCCTTTGGACCATCCAAAAGTGCCCCCAAAGGAAGGCTTTCGGTACAAGTGATCTCCCCAGGGGAGCCTTTACGCAGCCCCACATGCAACTGGACCCTCCGGGTTCGCTGTTCCTGAGCAAACCTAAACGTAGCCCTAGCCGTCTTCGGAGACGAGTGAAAAATCAGGCCCCAGGAAATGCGTTGCGAGCCCTTTTCGCCCATCCAAAAGTGCCCCCAAAGGAAGGCTTTGGGTACAAGTGAACTCCCCAGGGGAGCCTTTACGCAGCCACACATGCAACTGGACCCTCCGGATTCGCTGTTCCTAAGCAAACCTAAACATAGCCCTAGCCGTCTTCGGAGACAAGTGAAAAATCAGGCCCCAGTAAATGCGTTGCGAGCCCCATCGGACCATCCAAAAGTTCCCCCATAGGAAGGCTTTGGGTACAAGTGAACACCCCAGGGGAGCCTTTACGCAGCCCCACATGCAACTGGACCCTCCGGGTTCGCTCTTCCTGAGCAAACCTAAACGTAGCCCTAGCCGTCATCGGAGATGAGTGAAAAATCAGGCCCCAGGAAATGCGTTCCGAGGCCTTTTCGCCCATCCAAATGTTCCCCCAAAGGAAGGCTTTGGTACAAGAGAACTTTCCAGGGGAGCCTTTACGCAGCCCCACATGCAACTGGACCCTCCGGGTTTGCTGTTTCCGAGCATCCCTAAACATAGCCCTAGCCGGCATCGGAGACGAGTGAAAAATCAGGCCCCAGGAAATGCGTTCCGAGCCCTTTTCGCCCATCCAAAAGTGCCCCCAAAGAAAGGCTTTGGGTACAAGTGAACTCCCCAGGGGAGTCTTTACGCAGCCCCACATGCAACTGGACCCTTCGGGATCGCTGTTTCCGAGCATCCCTAAACACAGCCCTAGACGGCATCGAAGACGACTGAAAAATCAGGCCCCAGGAAATGCGTTGCGAGCACTTTTTGCCCATCCAAAAGTGCCCCCAAAGGAAGGCTTTGGGTACAAGTGAACTCCCCAGGGGAGCCTTTACGCAGCCCCACATGCAACTGGACCCTCCGGGTTCGCTGTTTCCGAGCATCCCTAAACATAGCCCTAGACGGCATCGAAGACGACTGAAAAATCAGGCCCCAGGAAATGCGTTCCGAGCCCTTTTCGCCCATCCAAAAGTGCCCCCAAAGAAAGGCTTTGGGTACAAGTGAACTCCCCAGGGGAGTCTTTACGCAGCCCCACATGCAACTGGACCCTTCGGGATCGCTGTTTCCGAGCATCCCTAAACATAGCCCTAGACGACATCGATGACGACTGAAAAATCAGGCCCCAGGAAATGCGTTACGAGCCCTTTTTGCCCATCCAAAAGTGCCCCCAAAGGAAGGCTTTGGGTACAAGTGAACTCCCCAGGGGAGCCTTTACGCAGCCACACATGCAACTGGACCCTCCGGGTTCGCTGTTTCCGAGCATCCCTAAACATAGCCTTAGACGGCATCGAAGACGACTGAAAAATCAGGCCCCAGATAATGCGTTGCGAGCACTTTTCCTCCATCCAAAAGTGCCCCCAATAAAAGGCTTTGGGTACAAGTGAACTCCCCAGGGAGCCTTTACGCAGCCCCACATGCAACTGGACCCTCCGGGTTCGCTGTTCATGAGCAAACCTTAACGTAGCCCTAGCCGTCATCGGAGACGAGTGAAAAATCAGGCCCCAGGAAATGCGTTGCGAGCCCCTTTGGACCATCCAAAAGTGCCCCCAAAGGAAGGCTTTGGGTACAAGTGAACTCCCCAGGGGAGCCTTTACGCAGCCCCACATGCAACTGGATCCTCCGGGTTCGCTGTTTCCGAGCATCCCTAAACATAGCCCTAGCCGGCATCGATGACGACTGAAAAATCAGGCCCCAGGAAATGCGTTACGAGCCCTTTTCGCCCATCCTAAAGTGCCCCCAAAGGAAGGCTTTGGGTACAAGTGAACTCCCCAGGGGAGCCTTTACGCAGCCCCACATGCAACTGGACCCTCCGGGTTCAATTTTTCCGAGCAACCCTAAATATATCACTAGCCGGCATGGGAAAAGACTGAAAACCCGGGCCCCAGAAAACGCGTTGCAAGCCCCTTTGGACCATCCAAAAGTGTCACCAAAGGAAGGCTTTGGGTACAAGTGAACTCCCCAGGGGAGCCTTTACGCAGCCCCACATGCAACTGGACCCTCCGGGTTCAATTTTTCCGAGCAACCCTAAATATATCACTAGCCGGCATGGGAGAAGACTGAAAACCCGGGCCCCAGAAAACGCGTTGCAAGCCCCTTTGGACCATCCAAAAGTGTCACCAAAGAAAGGCTTTGGGTACAAGAGAACTCCCCAGGGGAGCCTTTACGCAGCCCCACATGCAACTGGACCCTCCGGGTTCTCTGTTCATGAGCAAACCTAAACGTAGCCCTAGCCGTCATCGGAGACGACTGAAAAATCAGGCCCCAGGAAATGCGTTGTAAGCCCCTTTGGACCATCCAAAAGTGCCCCCAAAGGAAGGCTTTGGGTACAAGTGAACTCACCAGGGGAGCCTTTACGCAGCCCCACATGCAACTGGACCCTCCGGGTTCGCTGTTCCTGAGCAAACCTAAACGTAGCCCTAGCCGTCTTCGGAGACGAGTGAAAAATCAGGCCCCAGGAAATGCGTTGCGAGCCCTTTTCGCCCATCTAAAAGTGCCCCCAAAGGAAGGCTTTGGGTACAAGTGAACTCCCCAGGGGAGCCTTTACGCAGCCACACATGCAACTGGACCCTCCGGGTTCGCTGTTTCCGAGCATCCCTAAACATAGCCCTAGCCGGCATAGAAGACAACTGAAAAATAAAGCCCCAGGAAATGCTTTGCGAGCCCTTTTCGCCCATCCAAAAGTGCCCCCAAAGGAAGGCTTTGGGTACAAGAGAACTCCCCAGAAGGGCCTTTACGCAGCCCCACATGCAACTGGACCCTCCGGGTTCGCTGTTCATGAGCAAACCTAAACGTAGCCCTAGCCGTCATCGGAGACGAGTGAAAAATCAGGCCCCAGGAAATGCGTTGCGAGCCCCTTTGGACCATCCAAAAGTGCCCCCAAAGGAAGGCTTTGGGTACAAGTGAACTCCCCAGGGGAGCCATTACGCAGCCCCACATGCAACTGGACCCTCCGGGTTCAATTTATCCGAGCAACCCTAAATATATCACTAGCCGGCATGGGAGAAGACTGAAAACCCGGGCCCCAGAAAACGCGTTGCAAGCCCCTTTGGACCATCCAAAAATGTCACCAAAGGAAGGCTTTGGGTACAAGAGAACTCCCCAGGGGAGCCTTTACGCAGCCGCACATGCAACTGGACCCTCAGGGTTCTCTGTTCATGAGCAAACCTAAACGTAGCCCTAGCCGTCATCGGAGACGACTGAAAAATCAGGCCCCAGGAAATGCGTTGTAAGCCCTTTTGGACCATCCAAAAGTGCCCGCAAAGGAAGGCTTTGGGTACAAGTGATCTCCCCAGGGGAGCCTTAACGCAGCCCCACATGCAACTGGACCCTCCGGATTCGCTGTTCCTAAGCAAACCTAAACATAGCCCTAGCCGTCTTCGGAGACAAGTGAAAAATCAGGCCCCAGTAAATGCGTTGCGAGCCCCATCGGACCATCCAAAAGTTCCCCCATAGGAAGGCTTTGGGTACAAGTGAACACCCCAGGGGAGCCTTTACGCAGCCCCACATGCAACTGGACCCTCCGGGTTCGCTGTTCATTAGCAAACCTAAACGTAGCCCTAGCCGTCATCGGAGATGAGTGAAAAATCAGGCCCCAGGAAATGCGTTCCGAGGCCTTTTCGCCCATCCAAATGTTCCCCCAAAGGAAGGCTTTGGGTACAAGAGAACTTTCCAGGGGAGCCTTTACGCAGCCCCACATGCAACTGGACCCTCCGGGTTCGCTGTTTCCGAGCATCCCTAAACATAGCCCTAGCCGGCATCGGAGACGAGTGAAAAATCAGGCCCCAGGAAATGCGTTGCGAGCCCTTTTCGCCCATCCAAAAGTGCCCCCAAAGGAAGGCTTTGGGTACAAGTGAACTCCCCAGGGGAGTCTTTACGCAGCCCCACATGCAACTGGACCCTTCGGGATCGCTGTTTCCGAGCATCCCTAAACACAGCCCTAGACGGCATCGAAGACGACTGAAAAATCAGGCCCCAGGAAATGCGTTGCGAGCACTTTTTGCCCATCCAAAAGTGCCCCCAAAGGAAGGCTTTGGGTACAAGTGAACTCCCCAGGGGAGCCTTTACGCAGCCCCACATGCAACTGGACCCTCCGGGTTCGCTGTTTCCGAGCATCCCTAAACATAGCCCTAGCCGGCATCGAAGACGACTGAAAAATCAGGCCCCAGGAAATGCGTTGCAAGCCCTTTTCGCCCATCCAAAAGTGCCCCCAAAGAAAGGCTTTGGGTACAAGTGAACTCCCCAGGGGAGTCTTTACGCAGCCCCACATGCAACTGGACCCTTCGGGATCGCTGTTTCCGAGCATCCCTAAACATAGCCCTAGACGGCATCGATGACGACTGAAAAATCAGGCCCCAGGAAATGCGTTACGAGCCCTTTTTGCCCATCCAAAAGTGCCCCCAAAGGAAGGCTTTGGGTACAAGTGAACTCCCCAGGGGAGCCTTTACGCAGCCACACATGCAACTGGACCCTCCGGGTTCGCTGTTTCCGAGCATCCCTAAACATAGCCTTAGACGGCATCGAAGACGACTGAAAAATAAGGCCCCAGGTAATGCGTTGCGAGCACTTTTCGTCCATCCAAAAGTGCCCCCAATAAAAGGCTTTGGGTACAAGTGAACTCCCCAGGGGAGCCTTTACGCAGCCCCACATGCAACTGGACCCTCCGGGTTCGCTGTTCATGAGCAAACCTTAACGTAGCCCTAGCCGTCATCGGAGACGAGTGAAAAATCAGGCCCCAGGAAATGCGTTGCGAGCCCCTTTGGACCATCCAAAAGTGCCCCCAAAGGAAGGCTTTGGGTACAAGTGAACTCCCCAGGGGAGCCTTTACGCAGCCCCACATGCAACTGGATCCTCCGGGTTCGCTGTTTCCGAGCATCCCTAAACATAGCCCTAGCCGGCATCGATGACGACTGAAAAATCAGGCCCCAGGAAATGCGTTACGAGCCCTTTTCGCCCATCCTAAAGTGCCCCCAAAGGAAGGCTTTGGGTACAAGTGAACTCCCCAGGGGAGCCTTTACGCAGCCCCACATGCAACTGGACCCTCCGGGTTCAATTTTTCCGGGTAAACCTAAATATATCACTAGCCGGCATGGGAAAAGACTGAAAACCCGGGCCCCAGAAAACGCGTTGCAAGCCCCTTTGGACCATCCAAAAGTGTCACCAAAGGAAGGCTTTGGGTACAAGTGAACTCCCCAGGGGAGCCTTTACGCAGCCCCACATGCAACTGGACCCTCCGGGTTCAATTTTTCCGAGCAACCCTAAATATATCACTAGCCGGCATGGGAGAAGACTGAAAACCCGGGCCCCAGAAAACGCGTTGCAAGCCCCTTTGGACCATCCAAAAGTGTCACCAAAGAAAGGCTTTGGGTACAAGAGAACTCCCCAGGGGAGCCTTTACGCAGCCCCACATGCAACTGGACCCTCCAGGTTCTCTGTTCATGAGCAAACCTAAACGTAGCCCTAGCCGTCATCGGAGACGACTGAAAAATCAGGCCCCAGGAAATGCGTTGTAAGCCCCTTTGGACCATCCAAAAGTGCCCCCAAAGGAAGGCTTTCGGTACAAGTGATCTCCCCAGGGGAGCCTTTACGCAGCCCCACATGCAACTGGACCCTCCGGGTTCGCTGTTCCTGAGCAAACCTAAACGTAGCCCTAGCCGTCTTCGGAGACGAGTGAAAAATCAGGCCCCAGGAAATGCGTTGCGAGCCCTTTTCGCCCATCCAAAAGTGCCCCCAAAGGAAGGCTTTGGGTACAAGTGAACTCCCCAGGGGAGCCTTTACGCAGCCACACATGCAACTGGACCCTCCGGGTTCTCTGTTTCCGAGCATCCCTAAACATAGTCCTAGACGGCATCGAAGACGAATGAAAAATCAGGCCCCAGGAAGTGCGTTGCAAGCCCTTTTCGCCCATCCAAAAGTGCCCCCAAAGGAAGGCTTTGGGTACAAGTGAACTCCCCAGGGGAGCCTTTACGCAGCCCCACATGCAACTGGACCCTCCGGGTTCGATTTTTCCGGGTAAACCTAAAAATATCACTAGCCGGCATGGAAGAAGACTGAAAACCCGGGCCCCAGAAAACGCGTTGCAAGCCCCTTTGGACCATCCAAAAGTGTCACCAAAGGAAGGCTTTGGGTACAAGTGAACTCCCCAGGGGAGCCTTTACGCAGCCCCACATGCAACTGGACCCTCCGGGTTCGCTGTTTCCGAGCATCCCTAAACATAGCCCTAGCCGGCATAGAAGACAACTGAAAAATAAAGCCCCAGGAAATGCTTTGCGAGCCCTTTTCGCCCATCCAAAAGTGCCCCCAAAGGAAGGCTTTGGGTACAAGAGAACTCCCCAGAAGGGCCTTTACGCAGCCCCACATGCAACTGGACCCTCCGGGTTCGCTGTTCATGAGCAAACCTAAACGTAGCCCTAGCCGTCATCGGAGACGAGTGAAAAATCAGGCCCCAGGAAATGCGTTGCGAGCCCCTTTGGACCATCCAAAAGTGCCCCCAAAGGAAGGCTTTGGGTACAAGTGAACTCCCCAGGGGAGCCATTACGCAGCCCCACATGCAACTGGACCCTCCGGGTTCAATTTTTCCGAGCAACCCTAAATATATCACTAGCCGGCATGGGAGAAGACTGAAAACCCGGGCCCCAGAAAACGCGTTGGAAGCCCCTTTGGACCATCCAAAAGTGTCACCAAAGGAAGGCTTTGGGTACAAGAGAACTCCCCAGGAGAGCCTTTACGCAGCCCCACATGCAACTGGACCCTCAGGGTTCTCTGTTCATGAGCAAACCTAAACGTAGCCCTAGCTGTCATCGGAGACGACTGAAAAATCAGGCCCCAGGAAATGCGTTGTAAGCCCTTTTGGACCATCCAAAAGTGCCCGCAAAGGAAGGCTTTGGGTACAAGTGAACTCCCCAGGGGAGCCTTTACGCAGCCCCACATGCAACTGGACCCTCCGGGTTCGCTCTTCCTGAGCAAACCTAAACATAGCCCTAGCCGTCTTCGGAGACGAGTGAAAAATCAGGCCCCAGGAAATGTGTTGCGAGCCCTTTTCGCCCATCCAAAAGTGCCCCCAAAGGAAGGCTTTGGGTACAAGTGAACTCCCCAGGGGAGCCTTTACGCAGCCCCACATGCAACTGGACCCTCCGGGTTCGCTGTTTCCGAGCATCCCTAAACATAGCCCTAGCCAGCATCGATGACGAGTGAAAAATCAGGCCCCAGGAAATGCGTTACGAGCCGTTTTCGCCCATCCAAATGTGCCCCCAAAGGAAGGCTTTGGGTACAAGTGAACTCCCCAGGGGAGCCTTTACGTAGCCGCACATGCAACTGTACCCTCCGGGTTCGATGTTTCCGAGCATCCCTAAACATAGCCCTAGCCGGCATCGAAGTCGACTGAAAAATCAGACCCCAGGAAATGCGTTTCAAGCCCCTTTGGACCATCCAAAAGTGCCCCCAAAGGAAGGCTTTGGGTACAAGTGAACTCCCCAGGGGAGCCTTTACGCAGCCCCACATGCAACTGGACCCTCCGGGTTCAATTTTTCTGGGTAAACCTAAAAATATCACTAGCCGGCATGGGAGAAGACTGAAAACCCGGGCCCCAGAAAACGCGTTGCAAGCCCCTTTGGACCATCCAAAAGTATCACCAAAGGAAGGCTTTGGGTACAAGTGAACTCCCCAGGGGAGCCTTTACGCAGCCCCACATGCAACTGGACCCTCCGGGTTCGATGTTTCCGAGCATCCCTAAACATATCCCTAGCCGGCATAGAAGACAACTGAAAAATAAAGCCCCAGGAAATGTGTTGCGAGCCCTTTTCGCCCATCCAAAAGTGCCCCCAAAGGAAGGCTTTGGGTACAAGAGAACTCCCCAGGGGAGCCTTTACGCAGCCCCACATGCAACTGGACCCTCCGGGTTCGCTGTTCATGAGCAAACCTAAACGTAGCCCTAGCCGTCTTCGGATACAAGTGAAAAATCAGGCCCCAGTAAATGCGTTGCGAGCCCCATCGGACCATCCAAAAGTTCCCCCATAGGAAGGCTTTGGGTACAAGTGAACACCCCAGGGGAGCCTTTACGCAGCCCCACATGCAACTGGACCCTCCGGGTTCGCTGTTCATTAGCAAACCTAAACGTAGCCCTAGCCGTCATCGGAGACGAGTGAAAAATCAGGCCCCAGGAAATGCGTTGCGAGCCATTTTCGCCCATCCAAAAGTGCCCCCAAAGGAAGGCTTTGGGTACAAGTGAACTCCCCAGGGGAGTCTTTACGCAGCCCCACATGCAACTGGACCCTTCGGGATCGCTGTTTCCGAGCATCCCTAAACACAGCCCTAGACGGCATCGAAGACGACTGAAAAATCAGGCCCCAGGAAATGCGTTGCGAGCACTTTTTGCCCATCCAAAAGTGCCCCCAAAGGAAGGCTTTGGGTACAAGTGAACTCCCCAGGGGAGCCTTTACGCAGCCCCACATGCAACTGGACCCTCCGGGTTCGCTGTTTCCGAGCATCCCTAAACATAGCCCTAGACGGCATCGAAGACGACTGAAAAATCAGGCCCCAGGAAATGCGTTACGAGCCCTTTTCGCCCATCCAAAAGTGCCCCCAAAGAAAGGCTTTGGGTACAAGTGAACTCCCCAGGGGAGTCTTTACGCAGCCCCACATGCAACTGGACCCTTCGGGATCGCTGTTTCCGAGCATCCCTAAACATAGCCCTAGACGGCATCGATGACGACTGAAAAATCAGGCCCCAGGAAATGCGTTACGAGCCCTTTTTGCCCATCCAAAAGTGCCCCCAAAGGAAGGCTTTGGGTACAAGTGAACTCCCCAGGGGAGCCTTTACGCAGCCACACATGCAACTGGACCCTCCGGGTTCGCTGTTTCCGAGCATCCCTAAACATAGCCTTAGACGGCATCGAAGACGACTGAAAAATCAGGCCCCAGGTAATGCGTTGCGAGCACTTTTCGTCCATCCAAAAGTGCCCCCAATAAAAGGCTTTGGGTACAAGTGAACTCCCCAGGGGAGCCTTTACGCAGCCCCACATGCAACTGGACCCTCCGGGTTCGCTGTTCATGAGCAAACCTTAACGTAGCCCTAGCCGTCATCGGAGACGAGTGAAAAATCAGGCCCCAGGAAATGCGTTGCGAGCCCCTTTGGACCATCCAAAAGTGCCCCCAAAGGAAGGCTTTGGGTACAAGTGAACTCCCCAGGGGAGCCTTTACGCAGCCCCACATGCAACTGGATCCTCCGGGTTCGCTGTTTCCGAGCATCCCTAAACATAGCCCTAGCCGGCATCGATGACGACTGAAAAATCAGGCCCCAGGAAATGCGTTACGAGCCCTTTTCGCCCATCCTAAAGTGCCCCCAAAGGAAGGCTTTGGGTACAAGTGAACTCCCCAGGGGAGCCTTTACGCAGCCCCACATGCAACTGGACCCTCCGGGTTCAATTTTTCCGGGTAAACCTAAATATATCACTAGCCGGCATGGGAAAAGACTGAAAACCCGGGCCCCAGAAAACGCGTTGCAAGCCCCTTTGGACCATCCAAAAGTGTCACCAAAGGAAGGCTTTGGGTACAAGTGAACTCCCCAGGGGAGCCTTTACGCAGCCCCACATGCAACTGGACCCTCCGGGTTCAATTTTTCCGAGCAACCCTAAATATATCACTAGCCGGCATGGGAGAAGACTGAAAACCCGGGCCCCAGAAAACGCGTTGCAAGCCCCTTTGGACCATCCAAAAGTGTCACCAAAGAAAGGCTTTGGGTACAAGAGAACTCCCCAGGGGAGCCTTTACGCAGCCCCACATGCAACTGGACCCTCCGGGTTCTCTGTTCATGAGCAAACCTAAACGTAGCCCTAGCCGTCATCGGAGACGACTGAAAAATCAGGCCCCAGGAAATGCGTTGTAAGCCCCTTTGGACCATCCAAAAGTGCCCCCAAAGGAAGGCTTTCGGTACAAGTGATCTCCCCAGGGGAGCCTTTACGCAGCCCCACATGCAACTGGACCCTCCGGGTTCGCTGTTCCTGAGCAAACCTAAACGTAGCCCTAGCCGTCTTCGGAGACGAGTGAAAAATCAGGCCCCAGGAAATGCGTTGCGAGCCCTTTTCGCCCATCCAAAAGTGCCCCCAAAGGAAGGCTTTGGGTACAAGTGAACTCCCCAGGGGAGCCTTTACGCAGCCACACATGCAACTGGACCCTCCGGGTTCTCTGTTTCCGAGCATCCCTAAACATAGTCCTAGACGGCATCGAAGACGAATGAAAAATCAGGTCCCAGGAAGTGCGTTGCAAGCCCTTTTCGCCCATCCAAAAGTGCCCCCAAAGGAAGGCTTTGGGTACAAGTGAACTCCCCAGGGGAGCCTTTACGTAGCCCTACATGCAACTGTACCCTCCGGGTTCGATATTTCCGAGCATCCCTAAACATAGCCCTAGCCGGCATCGAAGTCGACTGAAAAATCAGACCCCAGGAAATGCGTTGCGAGCCCCTTTGGACCATCCAAAAGTGCCCCCAAAGGAAGGCTTTGGATACAAGTGAACTCCCCAGGGGAGCCTTTACGCAGCCCCACATGCAACTGGACCCTCCGGGTTCGCTGTTTCCGAGCATCCCTAAACATAGCCCTAGACGGCATCGAAGACGACTGAAAAATCAGGCCCCAGGAAATGCGTTACGAGCCCTTTTCGCCCATCCAAAAGTGCCCCCAAAGAAAGGCTTTGGGTACAAGTGAACTCCCCAGGGGAGTCTTTACGCAGCCCCACATGCAACTGGACCCTTCGGGATCGCTGTTTCCGAGCATCCCTAAACATAGCCCTAGACGGCATCGATGACGACTGAAAAATCAGGCCCCAGGAAATGCGTTACGAGCCCTTTTTGCCCATCCAAAAGTGCCCCCAAAGGAAGGCTTTGGGTACAAGTGAACTCCCCAGGGGAGCCTTTACGCAGCCACACATGCAACTGGACCCTCCGGGTTCGCTGTTTCCGAGCATCCCTAAACATAGCCTTAGACGGCATCGAAGACGACTGAAAAATCAGGCCCCAGGTAATGCGTTGCGAGCACTTTTCGACCATCCAAAAGTGCCCCCAATAAAAGGCTTTGGGTACAAGTGAACTCCCCAGGGGAGCCTTTACGCAGCCCCACATGCAACTGGACCCTCCGGGTTCGCTGTTCATGAGCAAACCTTAACGTAGCCCTAGCCGTCATCGGAGACGAGTGAAAAATCAGGCCCCAGGAAATGCGTTGCGAGCCCCTTTGGACCATCCAAAAGTGCCCCCAAAGGAAGGCTTTGGGTACAAGTGAACTCCCCAGGGGAGCCTTTACGCAGCCCCACATGCAACTGGATCCTCCGGGTTCGCTGTTTCCGAGCATCCCTAAACATAGCCCTAGCCGGCATCGATGACGACTGAAAAATCAGGCCCCAGGAAATGCGTTACGAGCCCTTTTCGCCCATCCTAAAGTGCCCCCAAAGGAAGGCTTTGGGTACAAGTGAACTCCCCAGGGGAGCCTTTACGCAGCCCCACATGCAACTGGACCCTCCGGGTTCAATTTTTCCGGGTAAACCTAAATATATCACTAGCCGGCATGGGAAAAGACTGAAAACCCGGGCCCCAGAAAACGCGTTGCAAGCCCCTTTGGACCATCCAAAAGTGTCACCAAAGGAAGGCTTTGGGTACAAGTGAACTCCCCAGGGGAGCCTTTACGCAGCCCCACATGCAACTGGACCCTCCGGGTTCAATTTTTCCGAGCAACCCTAAATATATCACTAGCCGGCATGGGAGAAGACTGAAAACCCGGGCCCCAGAAAACGCGTTGCAAGCCCCTTTGGACCATCCAAAAGTGTCACCAAAGAAAGGCTTTGGGTACAAGAGAACTCCCCAGGGGAGCCTTTACGCAGCCCCACATGCAACTGGACCCTCCGGGTTCTCTGTTCATGAGCAAACCTAAACGTAGCCCTAGCCGTCATCGGAGACGACTGAAAAATCAGGCCCCAGGAAATGCGTTGTAAGCCCCTTTGGACCATCCAAAAGTGCCCCCAAAGGAAGGCTTTCGGTACAAGTGATCTCCCCAGGGGAGCCTTTACGCAGCCCCACATGCAACTGGACCCTCCGGGTTCGCTGTTCCTGAGCAAACCTAAACGTAGCCCTAGCCGTCTTCGGAGACGAGTGAAAAATCAGGCCCCAGGAAATGCGTTGCGAGCCCTTTTCGCCCATCCAAAAGTGCCCCCAAAGGAAGGCTTTGGGTACAAGTGAACTCCCCAGGGGAGCCTTTACGCAGCCACACATGCAACTGGACCCTCCGGGTTCTCTGTTTCCGAGCATCCCTAAACATAGTCCTAGACGGCATCGAAGACGAATGAAAAATCAGGTCCCAGGAAGTGCGTTGCAAGCCCTTTTCGCCCATCCAAAAGTGCCCCCAAAGGAAGGCTTTGGGTACAAGTGAACTCCCCAGGGGAGCCTTTACGTAGCCCTACATGCAACTGTACCCTCCGGGTTCGATATTTCCGAGCATCCCTAAACATAGCCCTAGCCGGCATCGAAGTCGACTGAAAAATCAGACCCCAGGAAATGCGTTGCGAGCCCCTTTGGACCATCCAAAAGTGCCCCCAAAGGAAGGCTTTGGGTACAAGTGAACTCCCCAGGGGAGCCTTTACGCAGCCCCACATGCAACTGGACCCTCCGGGTTCGATTTTTCCGGGTAAACCTAAAAATATCACTAGCCGGCATGGAAGAAGACTGAAAACCCGGGCCCCAGAAAACGCGTTGCAAGCCCCTTTGGACCATCCAAAAGTGTCACCAAAGGAAGGCTTTGGGTACAAGTGAACTCCCCAGGGGAGCCTTTACGCAGCCCCACATGCAACTGGACCCTCCGGGTTCGCTGTTTCCGAGCATCCCTAAACATAGCCCTAGCCGGCATAGAAGACAACTGAAAAATAAAGCCCCAGGAAATGCTTTGCGAGCCCTTTTCGCCCATCCAAAAGTGCCCCCAAAGGAAGGCTTTGGGTACAAGAGAACTCCCCAGAAGGGCCTTTACGCAGCCCCACATGCAACTGGACCCTCCGGGTTCGCTGTTCATGAGCAAACCTAAACGTAGCCCTAGCCGTCATCGGAGACGAGTGAAAAATCAGGCCCCAGGAAATGCGTTGCGAGCCCCTTTGGACCATCCAAAAGTGCCCCCAAAGGAAGGCTTTGGGTACAAGTGAACTCCCCAGGGGAGCCATTACGCAGCCCCACATGCAACTGGACCCTCCGGGTTCAATTTTTCCGAGCAACCCTAAATATATCACTAGCCGGCATGGGAGAAGACTGAAAACCCGGGCCCCAGAAAACGCGTTGGAAGCCCCTTTGGACCATCCAAAAGTGTCACCAAAGGAAGGCTTTGGGTACAAGAGAACTCCCCAGGAGAGCCTTTACGCAGCCCCACATGCAACTGGACCCTCAGGGTTCTCTGTTCATGAGCAAACCTAAACGTAGCCCTAGCTGTCATCGGAGACGACTGAAAAATCAGGCCCCAGGAAATGCGTTGTAAGCCCTTTTGGACCATCCAAAAGTGCCCGCAAAGGAAGGCTTTGGGTACAAGTGAACTCCCCAGGGGAGCCTTTACGCAGCCCCACATGCAACTGGACCCTCCGGGTTCGCTCTTCCTGAGCAAACCTAAACGTAGCCCTAGCCGTCTTCGGAGACGAGTGAAAAATCAGGCCCCAGGAAATGTGTTGCGAGCCCTTTTCGCCCATCCAAAAGTGCCCCCAAAGGAAGGCTTTGGGTACAAGTGAACTCCCCAGGGGAGCCTTTACGCAGCCCCACATGCAACTGGACCCTCCGGGTTCGCTGTTTCCGAGCATCCCTAAACATAGCCCTAGCCAGCATCGATGACGAGTGAAAAATCAGGCCCCAGGAAATGCGTTACGAGCCATTTTCGCCCATCCAAATGTGCCCCCAAAGGAAGGCTTTGGGTACAAGTGAACTCCCCAGGGGAGCCTTTACGTAGCCGCACATGCAACTGTACCCTCCGGGTTCGATGTTTCCGAGCATCCCTAAACATAGCCCTAGCCGGCATCGAAGTCGACTGAAAAATCAGACCCCAGGAAATGCGTTTCAAGCCCCTTTGGACCATCCAAAAGTGCCCCCAAAGGAAGGCTTTGGGTACAAGTGAACTCCCCAGGGGAGCCTTTACGCAGCCCCACATGCAACTGGACCCTCCGGGTTCAATTTTTCTGGGTAAACCTAAAAATATCACTAGCCGGCATGGGAGAAGACTGAAAACCCGGGCCCCAGAAAACGCGTTGCAAGCCCCTTTGGACCATCCAAAAGTATCACCAAAGGAAGGCTTTGGGTACAAGTGAACTCCCCAGGGGAGCCTTTACGCAGCCCCACATGCAACTGGACCCTCCGGGTTCGATGTTTCCGAGCATCCCTAAACATATCCCTAGCCGGCATAGAAGACAACTGAAAAATAAAGCCCCAGGAAATGTGTTGCGAGCCCTTTTCGCCCATCCAAAAGTGCCCCCAAAGGAAGGCTTTGGGTACAAGAGAACTCCCCAGGGGAGCCTTTACGCAGCCCCACATGCAACTGGACCCTCCGGGTTCGCTGTTCATGAGCAAACCTAAACGTAGCCCTAGCCGTCTTCGGATACAAGTGAAAAATCAGGCCCCAGTAAATGCGTTGCGAGCCCCATCGGACCATCCAAAAGTTCCCCCATAGGAAGGCTTTGGGTACAAGTGAACACCCCAGGGGAGCCTTTACGCAGCCCCACATGCAACTGGACCCTCCGGGTTCGCTGTTCATTAGCAAACCTAAACGTAGCCCTAGCCGTCATCGGAGACGAGTGAAAAATCAGGCCCCAGGAAATGCGTTGCGAGCCATTTTCGCCCATCCAAAAGTGCCCCCAAAGGAAGGCTTTGGGTACAAGTGAACTCCCCAGGGGAGTCTTTACGCAGCCCCACATGCAACTGGACCCTTCGGGATCGCTGTTTCCGAGCATCCCTAAACACAGCCCTAGACGGCATCGAAGACGACTGAAAAATCAGGCCCCAGGAAATGCGTTGCGAGCACTTTTTGCCCATCCAAAAGTGCCCCCAAAGGAAGGCTTTGGGTACAAGTGAACTCCCCAGGGGAGCCTTTACGCAGCCCCACATGCAACTGGACCCTCCGGGTTCGCTGTTTCCGAGCATCCCTAAACATAGCCCTAGACGGCATCGAAGACGACTGAAAAATCAGGCCCCAGGAAATGCGTTACGAGCCCTTTTCGCCCATCCAAAAGTGCCCCCAAAGAAAGGCTTTGGGTACAAGTGAACTCCCCAGGGGAGTCTTTACGCAGCCCCACATGCAACTGGACCCTTCGGGATCGCTGTTTCCGAGCATCCCTAAACATAGCCCTAGACGGCATCGATGACGACTGAAAAATCAGGCCCCAGGAAATGCGTTACGAGCCCTTTTTGCCCATCCAAAAGTGCCCCCAAAGGAAGGCTTTGGGTACAAGTGAACTCCCCAGGGGAGCCTTTACGCAGCCACACATGCAACTGGACCCTCCGGGTTCGCTGTTTCCGAGCATCCCTAAACATAGCCTTAGACGGCATCGAAGACGACTGAAAAATCAGGCCCCAGGTAATGCGTTGCGAGCACTTTTCGTCCATCCAAAAGTGCCCCCAATAAAAGGCTTTGGGTACAAGTGAACTCCCCAGGGGAGCCTTTACGCAGCCCCACATGCAACTGGACCCTCCGGGTTCGCTGTTCATGAGCAAACCTTAACGTAGCCCTAGCCGTCATCGGAGACGAGTGAAAAATCAGGCCCCAGGAAATGCGTTGCGAGCCCCTTTGGACCATCCAAAAGTGCCCCCAAAGGAAGGCTTTGGGTACAAGTGAACTCCCCAGGGGAGCCTTTACGCAGCCCCACATGCAACTGGATCCTCCGGGTTCGCTGTTTCCGAGCATCCCTAAACATAGCCCTAGCCGGCATCGATGACGACTGAAAAATCAGGCCCCAGGAAATGCGTTACGAGCCCTTTTCGCCCATCCTAAAGTGCCCCCAAAGGAAGGCTTTGGGTACAAGTGAACTCCCCAGGGGAGCCTTTACGCAGCCCCACATGCAACTGGACCCTCCGGGTTCAATTTTTCCGGGTAAACCTAAATATATCACTAGCCGGCATGGGAAAAGACTGAAAACCCGGGCCCCAGAAAACGCGTTGCAAGCCCCTTTGGACCATCCAAAAGTGTCACCAAAGGAAGGCTTTGGGTACAAGTGAACTCCCCAGGGGAGCCTTTACGCAGCCCCACATGCAACTGGACCCTCCGGGTTCAATTTTTCCGAGCAACCCTAAATATATCACTAGCCGGCATGGGAGAAGACTGAAAACCCGGGCCCCAGAAAACGCGTTGCAAGCCCCTTTGGACCATCCAAAAGTGTCACCAAAGAAAGGCTTTGGGTACAAGAGAACTCCCCAGGGGAGCCTTTACGCAGCCCCACATGCAACTGGACCCTCCGGGTTCTCTGTTCATGAGCAAACCTAAACGTAGCCCTAGCCGTCATCGGAGACGACTGAAAAATCAGGCCCCAGGAAATGCGTTGTAAGCCCCTTTGGACCATCCAAAAGTGCCCCCAAAGGAAGGCTTTCGGTACAAGTGATCTCCCCAGGGGAGCCTTTACGCAGCCCCACATGCAACTGGACCCTCCGGGTTCGCTGTTCCTGAGCAAACCTAAACGTAGCCCTAGCCGTCTTCGGAGACGAGTGAAAAATCAGGCCCCAGGAAATGCGTTGCGAGCCCTTTTCGCCCATCCAAAAGTGCCCCCAAAGGAAGGCTTTGGGTACAAGTGAACTCCCCAGGGGAGCCTTTACGCAGCCACACATGCAACTGGACCCTCCGGGTTCTCTGTTTCCGAGCATCCCTAAACATAGTCCTAGACGGCATCGAAGACGAATGAAAAATCAGGTCCCAGGAAGTGCGTTGCAAGCCCTTTTCGCCCATCCAAAAGTGCCCCCAAAGGAAGGCTTTGGGTACAAGTGAACTCCCCAGGGGAGCCTTTACGTAGCCCTACATGCAACTGTACCCTCCGGGTTCGATATTTCCGAGCATCCCTAAACATAGCCCTAGCCGGCATCGAAGTCGACTGAAAAATCAGACCCCAGGAAATGCGTTGCGAGCCCCTTTGGACCATCCAAAAGTGCCCCCAAAGGAAGGCTTTGGGTACAAGTGAACTCCCCAGGGGAGCCTTTACGCAGCCCCACATGCAACTGGACCCTCCGGGTTCGATTTTTCCGGGTAAACCTAAAAATATCACTAGCCGGCATGGAAGAAGACTGAAAACCCGGGCCCCAGAAAACGCGTTGCAAGCCCCTTTGGACCATCCAAAAGTGTCACCAAAGGAAGGCTTTGGGTACAAGTGAACTCCCCAGGGGAGCCTTTACGCAGCCCCACATGCAACTGGACCCTCCGGGTTCGCTGTTTCCGAGCATCCCTAAACATAGCCCTAGCCGGCATAGAAGACAACTGAAAAATAAAGCCCCAGGAAATGCTTTGCGAGCCCTTTTCGCCCATCCAAAAGTGCCCCCAAAGGAAGGCTTTGGGTACAAGAGAACTCCCCAGAAGGGCCTTTACGCAGCCCCACATGCAACTGGACCCTCCGGGTTCGCTGTTCATGAGCAAACCTAAACGTAGCCCTAGCCGTCATCGGAGACGAGTGAAAAATCAGGCCCCAGGAAATGCGTTGCGAGCCCCTTTGGACCATCCAAAAGTGCCCCCAAAGGAAGGCTTTGGGTACAAGTGAACTCCCCAGGGGAGCCATTACGCAGCCCCACATGCAACTGGACCCTCCGGGTTCAATTTTTCCGAGCAACCCTAAATATATCACTAGCCGGCATGGGAGAAGACTGAAAACCCGGGCCCCAGAAAACGCGTTGGAAGCCCCTTTGGACCATCCAAAAGTGTCACCAAAGGAAGGCTTTGGGTACAAGAGAACTCCCCAGGAGAGCCTTTACGCAGCCCCACATGCAACTGGACCCTCAGGGTTCTCTGTTCATGAGCAAACCTAAACGTAGCCCTAGCTGTCATCGGAGACGACTGAAAAATCAGGCCCCAGGAAATGCGTTGTAAGCCCTTTTGGACCATCCAAAAGTGCCCGCAAAGGAAGGCTTTGGGTACAAGTGAACTCCCCAGGGGAGCCTTTACGCAGCCCCACATGCAACTGGACCCTCCGGGTTCGCTCTTCCTGAGCAAACCTAAACGTAGCCCTAGCCGTCTTCGGAGACGAGTGAAAAATCAGGCCCCAGGAAATGTGTTGCGAGCCCTTTTCGCCCATCCAAAAGTGCCCCCAAAGGAAGGCTTTGGGTACAAGTGAACTCCCCAGGGGAGCCTTTACGCAGCCCCACATGCAACTGGACCCTCCGGGTTCGCTGTTTCCGAGCATCCCTAAACATAGCCCTAGCCAGCATCGATGACGAGTGAAAAATCAGGCCCCAGGAAATGCGTTACGAGCCGTTTTCGCCCATCCAAATGTGCCCCCAAAGGAAGGCTTTGGGTACAAGTGAACTCCCCAGGGGAGCCTTTACGTAGCCGCACATGCAACTGTACCCTCCGGGTTCGATGTTTCCGAGCATCCCTAAACATAGCCCTAGCCGGCATCGAAGTCGACTGAAAAATCAGACCCCAGGAAATGCGTTTCAAGCCCCTTTGGACCATCCAAAAGTGCCCCCAAAGGAAGGCTTTGGGTACAAGTGAACTCCCCAGGGGAGCCTTTACGCAGCCCCACATGCAACTGGACCCTCCGGGTTCAATTTTTCTGGGTAAACCTAAAAATATCACTAGCCGGCATGGGAGAAGACTGAAAACCCGGGCCCCAGAAAACGCGTTGCAAGCCCCTTTGGACCATCCAAAAGTATCACCAAAGGAAGGCTTTGGGTACAAGTGAACTCCCCAGGGGAGCCTTTACGCAGCCCCACATGCAACTGAACCCTCCGGGTTCGATGTTTCCGAGCATCCCTAAACATATCCCTAGCCGGCATAGAAGACAACTGAAAAATAAAGCCCCAGGAAATGTGTTGCGAGCCCTTTTCGCCCATCCAAAAGTGCCCCCAAAGGAAGGCTTTGGGTACAAGAGAACTCCCCAGGGGAGCCTTTACGCAGCCCCACATGCAACTGGACCCTCCGGGTTCGCTGTTCATGAGCAAACCTAAACGTAGCCCTAGCCGTCTTCGGAGACAAGTGAAAAATCAGGCCCCAGTAAATGCGTTGCGAGCCCCATCGGACCATCCAAAAGTTCCCCCAAAGGAAGGCTTTGGGTACAAGTGAACTCCCCAGGGGAGCCTTTACGCAGCCCCACATGCAACTGGACCCTCCGGGTTCGCTGTTCATGAGCAAACCTAAACGTAGCCCTAGCCGTCATCGGAGATGAGTGAAAAATCAGGCCCCAGGAAATGCGTTCCGAGGCCTTTTCGCCCATCCAAATGTTCCCCCAAAGGAAGGCTTTGGGTACAAGAGAACTTTCCAGGGAAGCCTTTACGCAGCCCCACATGCAACTGGACCCTCCGGGTTTGCTGTTTCCGAGCATCCCTAAACATAGCCCTAGCCGGCATCGGAGACGAGTGAAAAATCAGGCCCCAGGAAATGCGTTCCGAGCCCTTTTCGCCCATCCAAAAGTGTCACCAAAGGAAGGCTTTGGGTACAAGTGAACTCCCCAGGGGAGCCTTTACGCAGCCCCACATGCAACTGGACCCTTCGGGATCGCTGTTTCTGAGCATCCCTAAACATAGCCCTAGACGGCATCGAAGATGACTGAAAAATCAGGCCCCAGGAAATGCGTTGCGAGCACTTTTTGCCCATCCAAATGTTCCCCCAATAGAAGGCTTTGGGTACAAGTGAACTCCCCAGGGGAGCCTTTACGCAGCCCCACATGCAACTGGACCCTCCGGGTTCGCTGTTTCCGAGCATCCCTAAACATAGCCCTAGACGGCATCGAAGACGACTGAAAAATCAGGCCCCAGGAAATGCGTTACGAGCCCTTTTCGCCCATCCAAAAGTGCCCCCAAAGAAAGGCTTTGGGTACAAGTGAACTCCCCAGGGGAGTCTTTACGCAGCCCCACATGCAACTGGACCCTTCGGGATCGCTGTTTCCGAGCATCCCTAAACATAGCCCTAGACGGCATCGATGACGACTGAAAAATCAGGCCCCAGGAAATGCGTTACGAGCCCTTTTTGCCCATCCAAAAGTGCCCCCAAAGGAAGGCTTTGGGTACAAGTGAACTCCCCAGGGGAGCCTTTACGCAGCCCCACATGCAACTGGACCCTCCGGGTTCGCTGTTTCTGAGCATCCCTAAACATATTCCTAGCCGGCATCGAAGACGACTGAAAAATCAGGCCCCAGGTAATGCGTTGCGAGCACTTTTCGTCCATCCAAAAGTGCCCCCAATAGAAGGCTTTGGGTACAAGTGAACTCCCCAGGGGAGCCTTTACGCAGCCCCACATGCAACTGGACCCTCCGGGTTCGCTGTTTCCGAGCATCCCTAAACATAGCCCTAGCCGGCATCGATGACGACTGAAAAATCAGGCCCCAGGAAATGCGTTGCGAGCCCCTTTTCGCCCATCCAAAAGTGCCCCCAAAGGAAGGCTTTGGGTACAAGTGAACTCCCCAGGAGAGCCTTTACGCAGCCCCACATGCAACTGGACTCTCCGGGTTCGATTTTTCCGAGCAATCCTAAATATATCCCTAGCCGGCTTGGGAGAAGACTGAAAACCCGGGCCCCAGAAAACGCGTTGCAAGCCCCTTTGGACCATCCAAAAGTGTCACCAAAGGAAGGCTTTGGGTACAAGTGATCTCCCCAGGGGAGCCTTAACACAGCCCCACATGCAACTGGACCCTCCGGGTTCGCTGTTCCTAAGCAAACCTAAACATAGCCCTAGCCGTCATCGGAGACAAGTGAAAAATCAGGCCCCAGGAAATGCGTTGCGAGCCCCTTCGGCCCATCCAAAAGTTCCCCCAAAGGAAGGCTTTGGATACAAGTGAACTCCCCAGGGGAGCCTTTACGCAGCCCCACATGCAACTGGACCCTCCGGGTTCAATTTTTCCGGGTAAACCTAAATATATCACTAGCCGGCATGGGAAAAGACTGAAAACCCGGGCCCCAGAAAACGCGTTGCAAGCCCCTTTGGACCATCCAAAAGTGTCACCAAAGGAAGGCTTTGGGTACAAGTGAACTCCCCAGGGGAGCCTTTACGCAGCCCCACATGCAACTGGACCCTCCGGGTTCAATTTTTCCGAGCAACCCTAAATATATCACTAGCCGGCATGGGAGAAGACTGAAAACCCGGGCCCCAGAAAACGCGTTGCAAGCCCCTTTGGACCATCCAAAAGTGTCACCAAAGAAAGGCTTTGGGTACAAGAGAACTCCCCAGGGGAGCCTTTACGCAGCCCCACATGCAACTGGACCCTCCGGGTTCTCTGTTCATGAGCAAACCTAAACGTAGCCCTAGCCGTCATCGGAGACGACTGAAAAATCAGGCCCCAGGAAATGCGTTGTAAGCCCCTTTGGACCATCCAAAAGTGCCCCCAAAGGAAGGCTTTCGGTACAAGTGATCTCCCCAGGGGAGCCTTTACGCAGCCCCACATGCAACTGGACCCTCCGGGTTCGCTGTTCCTGAGCAAACCTAAACGTAGCCCTAGCCGTCTTCGGAGACGAGTGAAAAATCAGGCCCCAGGAAATGCGTTGCGAGCCCTTTTCGCCCATCCAAAAGTGCCCCCAAAGGAAGGCTTTGGGTACAAGTGAACTCCCCAGGGGAGCCTTTACGCAGCCACACATGCAACTGGACCCTCCGGGTTCTCTGTTTCCGAGCATCCCTAAACATAGTCCTAGACGGCATCGAAGACGAATGAAAAATCAGGTCCCAGGAAGTGCGTTGCAAGCCCTTTTCGCCCATCCAAAAGTGCCCCCAAAGGAAGGCTTTGGGTACAAGTGAACTCCCCAGGGGAGCCTTTACGTAGCCCTACATGCAACTGTACCCTCCGGGTTCGATATTTCCGAGCATCCCTAAACATAGCCCTAGCCGGCATCGAAGTCGACTGAAAAATCAGACCCCAGGAAATGCGTTGCGAGCCCCTTTGGACCATCCAAAAGTGCCCCCAAAGGAAGGCTTTGGATACAAGTGAACTCCCCAGGGGAGCCTTTACGCAGCCCCACATGCAACTGGACCCTCCGGGTTCGATTTTTCCGGGTAAACCTAAAAATATCACTAGCCGGCATGGAAGAAGACTGAAAACCCGGGCCCCAGAAAACGCGTTGCAAGCCCCTTTGGACCATCCAAAAGTGTCACCAAAGGAAGGCTTTGGGTACAAGTGAACTCCCCAGGGGAGCCTTTACGCAGCCCCACATGCAACTGGACCCTCCGGGTTCGCTGTTTCCGAGCATCCCTAAACATAGCCCTAGCCGGCATAGAAGACAACTGAAAAATAAAGCCCCAGGAAATGCTTTGCGAGCCCTTTTCGCCCATCCAAAAGTGCCCCCAAAGGAAGGCTTTGGGTACAAGAGAACTCCCCAGAAGGGCCTTTACGCAGCCCCACATGCAACTGGACCCTCCGGGTTCGCTGTTCATGAGCAAACCTAAACGTAGCCCTAGCCGTCATCGGAGACGAGTGAAAAATCAGGCCCCAGGAAATGCGTTGCGAGCCCCTTTGGACCATCCAAAAGTGCCCCCAAAGGAAGGCTTTGGGTACAAGTGAACTCCCCAGGGGAGCCATTACGCAGCCCCACATGCAACTGGACCCTCCGGGTTCAATTTTTCCGAGCAACCCTAAATATATCACTAGCCGGCATGGGAGAAGACTGAAAACCCGGGCCCCAGAAAACGCGTTGGAAGCCCCTTTGGACCATCCAAAAGTGTCACCAAAGAAAGGCTTTGGGTACAAGAGAACTCCCCAGGAGAGCCTTTACGCAGCCGCACATGCAACTGGACCCTCAGGGTTCTCTGTTCATGAGCAAACCTAAACGTAGCCCTAGCTGTCATCGGAGACGACTGAAAAATCAGGCCCCAGGAAATGCGTTGTAAGCCCTTTTGGACCATCCAAAAGTGCCCGCAAAGGAAGGCTTTGGGTACAAGTGAACTCCCCAGGGGAGCCTTTACGCAGCCCCACATGCAACTGGACCCTCCGGGTTCGCTCTTCCTGAGCAAACCTAAACGTAGCCCTAGCCGTCTTCGGAGACGAGTGAAAAATCAGGCCCCAGGAAATGTGTTGCGAGCCCTTTTCGCCCATCCAAAAGTGCCCCCAAAGGAAGGCTTTGGGTACAAGTGAACTCCCCAGGTGAGCCTTTACGCAGCCCCACATGCAACTGGACCCTCCGGGTTCGCTGTTTCCGAGCATCCCTAAACATAGCCCTAGCCAGCATCGATGACGACTGAAAAATCAGGCCCCAGGAAATGCGTTACGAGCCGTTTTCGCCCATCCAAATGTGCCCCCAAAGGAAGGCTTTGGGTACAAGTGAACTCCCCAGGGGAGCCTTTACGTAGCCGCACATGCAACTGTACCCTCCGGGTTCGATGTTTCCGAGCATCCCTAAACATAGCCCTAGCCGGCATCGAAGTCGACTGAAAAATCAGACCCCAGGAAATGCGTTTCAAGCCCCTTTGGACCATCCAAAAGTGCCCCCAAAGGAAGGCTTTGGGTACAAGTGAACTCCCCAGGGGAGCCTTTACGCAGCCCCACATGCAACTGGACCCTCCGGGTTCAATTTTTCTGGGTAAACCTAAAAATATCACTAGCCGGCATGGGAGAAGACTGAAAACCCGGGCCCCAGAAAACGCGTTGCAAGCCCCTTTGGACCATCCAAAAGTATCACCAAAGGAAGGCTTTGGGTACAAGTGAACTCCCCAGGGGAGCCTTTACGCAGCCCCACATGCAACTGAACCCTCCGGGTTCGATGTTTCCGAGCATCCCTAAACATATCCCTAGCCGGCATAGAAGACAACTGAAAAATAAAGCCCCAGGAAATGTGTTGCGAGCCCTTTTCGCCCATCCAAAAGTGCCCCCAAAGGAAGGCTTTGGGTACAAGAGAACTCCCCAGGGGAGCCTTTACGCAGCCCCACATGCAACTGGACCCTCCGGGTTCGCTGTTCATGAGCAAACCTAAACGTAGCCCTAGCCGTCTTCGGAGACAAGTGAAAAATCAGGCCCCAGTAAATGCGTTGCGAGCCCCATCGGACCATCCAAAAGTTCCCCCAAAGGAAGGCTTTGGGTACAAGTGAACTCCCCAGGGGAGCCTTTACGCAGCCCCACATGCAACTGGACCCTCCGGGTTCGCTGTTCATGAGCAAACCTAAACGTAGCCCTAGCCGTCATCGGAGATGAGTGAAAAATCAGGCCCCAGGAAATGCGTTCCGAGGCCTTTTCGCCCATCCAAATGTTCCCCCAAAGGAAGGCTTTGGGTACAAGAGAACTTTCCAGGGAAGCCTTTACGCAGCCCCACATGCAACTGGACCCTCCGGGTTTGCTGTTTCCGAGCATCCCTAAACATAGCCCTAGCCGGCATCGGAGACGAGTGAAAAATCAGGCCCCAGGAAATGCGTTCCGAGCCCTTTTCGCCCATCCAAAAGTGTCACCAAAGGAAGGCTTTGGGTACAAGTGAACTCCCCAGGGGAGCCTTTACGCAGCCCCACATGCAACTGGACCCTTCGGGATCGCTGTTTCTGAGCATCCCTAAACATAGCCCTAGACGGCATCGAAGATGACTGAAAAATCAGGCCCCAGGAAATGCGTTGCGAGCACTTTTTGCCCATCCAAAAGTGCCCCCAATAGAAGGCTTTGGGTACAAGTGAACTCCCCAGGGGAGCCTTTACGCAGCCCCACATGCAACTGGACCCTCCGGGTTCGCTGTTTCCGAGCATCCCTAAACATAGCCCTAGACGGCATCGAAGACGACTGAAAAATCAGGCCCCAGGAAATGCGTTACGAGCCCTTTTCGCCCATCCAAAAGTGCCCCCAAAGAAAGGCTTTGGGTACAAGTGAACTCCCCAGGGGAGTCTTTACGCAGCCCCACATGCAACTGGACCCTTCGGGATCGCTGTTTCCGAGCATCCCTAAACATAGCCCTAGACGGCATCGATGACGACTGAAAAATCAGGCCCCAGGAAATGCGTTACGAGCCCTTTTTGCCCATCCAAAAGTGCCCCCAAAGGAAGGCTTTGGGTACAAGTGAACTCCCCAGGGGAGCCTTTACGCAGCCCCACATGCAACTGGACCCTCCGGGTTCGCTGTTTCTGAGCATCCCTAAACATATTCCTAGCCGGCATCGAAGACGACTGAAAAATCAGGCCCCAGGTAATGCGTTGCGAGCACTTTTCGTCCATCCAAAAGTGCCCCCAATAGAAGGCTTTGGGTACAAGTGAACTCCCCAGGGGAGCCTTTACGCAGCCCCACATGCAACTGGACCCTCCGGGTTCGCTGTTTCCGAGCATCCCTAAACATAGCCCTAGCCGGCATCGATGACGACTGAAAAATCAGGCCCCAGGAAATGCGTTGCGAGCCCCTTTTCGCCCATCCAAAAGTGCCCCCAAAGGAAGGCTTTGGGTACAAGTGAACTCCCCAGGGGAGCCTTTACGCAGCCCCACATGCAACTGGACTCTCCGGGTTCGATTTTTCCGAGCAATCCTAAATATATCCCTAGCCGGCTTGGGAGAAGACTGAAAACCCGGGCCCCAGAAAACGCGTTGCAAGCCCCTTTGGACCATCCAAAAGTGTCACCAAAGGAAGGCTTTGGGTACAAGTGATCTCCCCAGGGGAGCCTTAACACAGCCCCACATGCAACTGGACCCTCCGGGTTCGCTGTTCCTAAGCAAACCTAAACATAGCCCTAGCCGTCATCGGAGACAAGTGAAAAATCAGGCCCCAGGAAATGCGTTGCGAGCCCCTTCGGCCCATCCAAAAGTTCCCCCAAAGGAAGGCTTTGGATACAAGTGAACTCCCCAGGGGAGCCTTTACGCAGCCCCACATGCAACTGGACCCTCCGGGTTCGCTGTTCATGAGCAAACCTAAACGTAGCACTAGCCGTCATCGGAGACGACTGAAAAATCAGGCCCCAGGAAATGCGTTGCGAGCCCCTTTGGACCATCCAAAAGTGCCCGCAAAGGAAGGCTTTGGGTACAAGTGATCTCCCCAGGGGAGCCTTAACGCAGCCCCACATGCAACTGGACCCTCCGGGTTCGCTGTTCCTAAGCAAACCTAAACATAGCCCTAGCCGTCATCGGAGACGAGTGATAAATCAGGCCCCAGGAAATGCGTTGCGAGCCCCTTCGGACCATCCAAAAGTTCCCCCAAAGGAAGGCTTTGGGTACAAGTGAACTCCCCAGGGGAGCCTTAACGCAGCCCCACATGCAACTGGACCCTCCGGGTTCGCTGTTCATGAGCAAACCTAAACGTAGCCCTAGCCGTCATCGGAGATGAGTGAAAAATCAGGCCCCAGGAAATGCGTTCCGAGCCCTTTTCGCCCATCCAAATGTGACCCCAAAGGAAGGCTTTGGGTACAAGAGAACTCCCCAGGGGAGCCTTTACGCAGCCCGACATGCAACTGGACCCTCCGGGTTCGCTGTTTCCGAGCATCCCTAAACATTACCTTAGCCGGCATCGGAGACGAGTGAAAAATCAGGTCCCAGGAAGTGCGTTGCAAGCCCTTTTCGCCCATCCAAAAGTGCCCCCAAAGGAAGGCTTTGGGTACAAGTGAACTCCCCAGGGGAGCCTTTACGCAGCCCCACATGCAACTGGACCCTCCGGGTTCGCTGTTTCCGAGCATCCCTAAACATAGCACTAGCCGGCATAGAAGACAACTGAAAAATAAAGCCCCAGGAAATGCGTTGCAAGCCCTTTTCGCCCATCCAAAAGTGCCCCCAAAGGAAGGCTTTGGGTACAAGAGAACTCCTCAGGGGAGGCTTTACGCAGCCCCACATGCAACTGGACCCTCCGGGTTCGTTTTTTCCGAGCAATCCTAAATATATCCCTAGCCGGCTTGGGAGAAGACTGAAAACCCGGGCCCCAGGAAATGCGTTACGAGCCCTTTTCGCCCATCCAAAAGTGCCCCCAAAGAAAGGCTTTGGGTACAAGTGAACTCCCCAGGGGAGTCTTTACGCAGCCCCACATGCAACTGGACCCTTCGGGATCGCTGTTTCCGAGCATCCCTAAACATAGCCCTAGCCGGCATCGATGACGACTAAAAAATCAGGCCCCAGGAAATGCGTTACGAGCCCTTTTTGCCCATCCAAAAGTGCCCCCAAAGGAAGGCTTTGGGTACAAGTGAACTCCCCAGGGGAGCCTTTACGCAGCCCCACATGCAACTGGACCCTCCGGGTTCGCTGTTTCCGAGCATCCCTAAACATAGCCCTAGCCGGCATCGATGACGACTGAAAAATCAGGCCCCAGGAAATGCGTTGCGAGCCCCTTTGGACCATCCAAAAGTGCCTCCAAAGGAAGGCTTTGGATACAAGTGAACTCCCCAGGGGAGCCTTTACGCAGCCCCACATGCAACTGGACTCTCCGGGTTCGATTTTTCCGAGCAATCCTAAATATATCCCTAGCCGGCTTGGGAGAAGACTGAAAACCCGGGCCCCAGAAAACGCGTTGCAAGCCCCTTTGGACCATCCAAAAGTGTCACCAATGGAAGGCTTTGGGTACAAGTGATCTCCCCAGGGGAGCCTTAACGCAGCCCCACATGCAACTGGACCCTCCGGGTTCGCTGTTCCTAAGCAAACCTAAACATAGCCCTAGCCGTCATCGGAGACAAGTGAAAAATCAGGCCCCAGGAAATGCGTTGCGAGCCCCTTCGGCCCATCCAAAAGTTCCCCCAAAGGAAGGCTTTGGATACAAGTGAACTCCCCAGGGGAACCTTTACGCAGCCCCACATGCAACTGGACCTTCCGGGTTCGATTTTTCCGGGTAAACCTAAATATATCACTAGCCTGCATGGGAGAAGACTGAAAACCCAGGCCCCAGAAAACGCGTTGCAAGCCCCTTTGGACCATCCAAAAGTATCACCAAAGGAAGGCTTTGGGTACAAGTGAACTCCCCAGGGGAGCCTTTACGCAGCCCCACATGCAACTGGACCCTCCGGGTTCGCTGTTTCCGAGCATCCCTAAACATAGCCCTAGCCGGCATAGAAGACAACTGAAAAATAAAGCACCAGGAAATGCGTTGCGAGCCCTTTTCGCCCATCCAAAAGTGCCCCCAAAGGAAGGCTATGGGTACAAGAGAACTCCCCAGGGGAGGCTTTACGCAGCCCCACATGCAACTGGACCCTCCGGGTTCGCTGTTCATGAGCAAACCTAAACGTAGCACTAGCCGTCATCGGAGACGACTGAAAAATCAGGCCCCAGGAAATGCGTTGCGAGCCCCTTTGGACCATCCAAAAGTGCCCGCAAAGGAAGGCTTTGGGTACAAGTGATCTCCCCAGGGGAGCCTTAACGCAGCCCCACATGCAACTGGACCCTCCGGGTTCGCTGTTCATGAGCAAACCTAAACGTAGCCCTAGCCGTCATCGGAGATGAGTGAAAAATCAGGCCCCAGGAAATGAGTTCCGAGGCCATTTCGCCCATCCAAATGTGACCCCAAAGGAAGGCTTTGGGTACAAGAGAACTCCCCAGGGGAGCCTTTACGCAGCCCGACATGCAAGTGGACCCTCCGGGTTCGCTGTTTCCGAGCATCCCTAAACATTACCTTAGCCGGCATCGGAGACGAGTGAAAAATCAGGTCCCAGGAAGTGCGTTGCAAGCCCTTTTCGCCCATCCAAAAGTGCCCCCAAAGGAAGGCTTTGGGTACAAGTGAACTCCCCAGGGGAGCCTTTACGCAGCCCCACATGCAACTGGACCCTCCGGGTTCGCTGTTTCATAGCATCCCTAAACATAGCACTAGCCGGCATAGAAGACAACTGAAAAATAAAGCCCCAGGAAATGCGTTGCAAGCCCTTTTCGCCCATCCAAAAGTGCCCCCAAAGGAAGGCTTTGGGTACAAGAGAACTCCTCAGGGGAGGCTTTACGCAGCCCCACATGCAACTGGACCCTCCGGGTTCGTTTTTTCCGAGCAATCCTAAATATATCCCTAGCCGGCTTGGGAGAAGACTGAAAACCCGGGCCCCAGAAAACGCGTTGCAAGCCCCTTTGGACCATCCAAAAGTGTCACCAAAGGAAGGCTTTGGGTACAAGTGATCTCCCCAGGGGAGCCTTTACGCAGCCCCACATGCAACTGGACCCTCCGGGTTCGCTGTTCATGAGCAAACCTAAACGTAGCCCTAGCCGTAATCGGAGACGAGTGAAAAATCAGGCCCCAGGAAATGCGTTGCGAACCCCTTTGGACCATCCAAAAGTTCCCCCAAAGGAAGGCTTTGGGTACAAGTGATCTCCCCAGGGGAGCCTTTACGCAGCCCCACATGCAACTGGACCCACCGGGTTCGCTGTTCCTAAGCAAACCTAAACATATCCCTATCCGTCATCGGAGACAAGTGAAAAATCAGGCCCCAGGAAATGCGTTGCGAGCCCTAAAGGACCATCCAAAAGTTCCCCCAAAGGAAGGCTTTGGGTACAAGTGATCTCCCCAGGGGAGCCTTTACGCAGCCCCACATGCAACTGGACCCTCCGGGTTCGCTGTTCATGAGCAAAACTAAAAGTATCCCTAGCCGTAATCGGTGACGACTGAAAAATCAGGCCCCAGGAAATGCGTTGCGAGCCCCTTTGGACCATCCAAAAGTTCCCCCAATGGAAGGCTTTGGGTACAAGTGATCTCCCCAGGGGAGCCTTAACGCAGCCCCACATGCAACTGGACCCACCGGGTTCGTTGTTCCTTAGCAAACCTAAACATATCCCTAGCCGTCATCGGAGACAAGTGAAAAATCAGGCCCCAGGAAATGCGTTGCGAGCCCCTTCGGACCATCCAAAAGTTCCCCCAAAGGAAGGCTTTGGGTACAAGTGATCTCCCCAGGGGAGCCTTAACGCAGCCCCACATGCAACTGGACCCTTCGGGATCGCTGTTTCCGAGCATCCCTAAACATAGCCCTAGACGGCATCGAAGACGACTGAAAAATCAGGCCCCAGGAAATGCGTTGCGAGCACTTTTTGCCCATCCAAAAGTGCCCCCAATAGAAGGCTTTGGGTACAAGTGAACTCCCCAGGGGAGCCTTTACGCAGCCCCACATGCAACTGGACCCTCCGGGTTCGCTGTTTCCGAGCATCCCTAAACATAGCCCTAGACGGCATCGAAGACGACTGAAAAATCAGGCCCCAGGAAATGCGTTACGAGCCCTTTTCGCCCATCCAAAAGTGCCCCCAAAGAAAGGCTTTGGGTACAAGTGAACTCCCCAGGGGAGTCTTTACGCAGCCCCACATGCAACTGGACCCTTCGGGATCGCTGTTTCCGAGCATCCCTAAACATAGCCCTAGCCGGCATCGATGACGACTGAAAAATCAGGCCCCAGGAAATGCGTTGCGAGCCCCTTTGGACCATCCAAAAGTGCCTCCAAAGGAAGGCTTTGGATACAAGTGAACTCCCCAGGGGAGCCTTTACGCAGCCCCACATGCAACTGGACTCTCCGGGTTCGATTTTTCCGAGCAATCCTAAATATATCCCTAGCCGGCTTGGGAGAAGACTGAAAACCCGGGCCCCAGAAAACGCGTTGCAAGCCCCTTTGGACCATCCAAAAGTGTCACCAAAGGAAGGCTTTGGGTACAAGTGATCTCCCCAGGGGAGCCTTAACGCAGCCCCACATGCAACTGGACCCTCCGGGTTCGCTGTTCCTAAGCAAACCTAAACATAGCCCTAGCCGTCATCGGAGACAAGTGAAAAATCAGGCCCCAGGAAATGCGTTGCGAGCCCCTTCGGACCATCCAAAAGTTCCCCCAAAGGAAGGCTTTGGATACAAGTGAACTCCCCAGGGGAACCTTTACGCAGCCCCACATGCAACTGGACCTTCCGGGTTCGATTTTTCCGGGTAAACCTAAATATATCACTAGCCTGCATGGGAGAAGACTGAAAACCCAGGCCCCAGAAAACGCGTTGCAAGCCCCTTTGGACCATCCAAAAGTATCACCAAAGGAAGGCTTTGGGTACAAGTGAACTCCCCAGGGGAGCCTTTACGCAGCCCCACATGCAACTGGACCCTCCGGGTTCGCTGTTTCCGAGCATCCCTAAACATAGCCCTAGCCGGCATAGAAGACAACTGAAAAATAAAGCCCCAGGAAATGCGTTGCGAGCCCTTTTCGCCCATCCAAAAGTGCCCCCAAAGGAAGGCTATGGGTACAAGAGAACTCCCCAGGGGAGGCTTTACGCAGCCCCACATGCAACTGGACCCTCCGGGTTCGCTGTTCATGAGCAAACCTAAACGTAGCACTAGCCGTCATCGGAGACGACTGAAAAATCAGGCCCCAGGAAATGCGTTGCGAGCCCCTTTGGACCATCCAAAAGTGCCCGCAAAGGAAGGCTTTGGGTACAAGTGATCTCCCCAGGGGAGCCTTAACGCAGCCCCACATGCAACTGGACCCTCCGGGTTCGCTGTTCATGAGCAAACCTAAACGTAGCCCTAGCCGTCATCGGAGATGAGTGAAAAATCAGGCCCCAGGAAATGCGTTCCGAGGCCTTTTCGCCCATCCAAATGTGACCCCAAAGGAAGGCTTTGGGTACAAGAGAACTCCCCAGGGGAGCCTTTACGCAGCCCGACATGCAACTGGACCCTCCGGGTTCGCTGTTTCCGAGCATCCCTAAACATTACCTTAGCCGGCATCGGAGACGAGTGAAAAATCAGGTCCCAGGAAGTGCGTTGCAAGCCCTTTTCGCCCATCCAAAAGTGCCCCCAAAGGAAGGCTTTGGGTACAAGTGAACTCCCCAGGGGAGCCTTTACGCAGCCCCACATGCAACTGGACCCTCCGGGTTCGCTGTTTCCGAGCATCCCTAAACATAGCCCTAGCCGGCATAGAAGACAACTGAAAAATAAAGCCCCAGGAAATGCGTTGCAAGCCCTTTTCGCCCATCCAAAAGTGCCCCCAAAGGAAGGCTTTGGGTACAAGAGAACTCCTCAGGGGAGGCTTTACGCAGCCCCACATGCAACTGGACCCTCCGGGTTCGTTTTTTCCGAGCAATCCTAAATATATCCCTAGCCGGCTTGGGAGAAGACTGAAAACCCGGGCCCCAGAAAACGCGTTGCAAGCCCCTTTGGACCATCCAAAAGTGTCACCAAAGGAAGGCTTTGGGTACAAGTGATCTCCCCAGGGGAGCCTTTACGCAGCCCCACATGCAACTGGACCCTCCGGGTTCGCTGTTCATGAGCAAACCTAAACGTAGCCCTAGCCGTAATCGGAGACGAGTGAAAAATCAGGCCCCAGGAAATGCGTTGCGAACCCCTTTGGACCATCCAAAAGTTCCCCCAAAGGAAGGCTTTGGGTACAAGTGATCTCCCCAGGGGAGCCTTTACGCAGCCCCACATGCAACTGGACCCACCGGGTTCGCTGTTCCTAAGCAAACCTAAACATATCCCTATCCGTCATCGGAGACAAGTGAAAAATCAGGCCCCAGGAAATGCGTTGCGAGCCCTAAAGGACCATCCAAAAGTTCCCCCAAAGGAAGGCTTTGGGTACAAGTGATCTCCCCAGGGGAGCCTTTACGCAGCCCCACATGCAACTGGACCCTCCGGGTTCGCTGTTCATGAGCAAAACTAAAAGTATCCCTAGCCGTAATCGGTGACGACTGAAAAATCAGGCCCCAGGAAATGCGTTGCGAGCCCCTTTGGACCATCCAAAAGTTCCCCCAATGGAAGGCTTTGGGTACAAGTGATCTCCCCAGGGGAGCCTTAACGCAGCCCCACATGCAACTGGACCCACCGGGTTCGTTGTTCCTTAGCAAACCTAAACATATCCCTAGCCGTCATCGGAGACAAGTGAAAAATCAGGCCCCAGGAAATGCGTTGCGAGCCCCTTCGGACCATCCAAAAGTTCCCCCAAAGGAAGGCTTTGGGTACAAGTGATCTCCCCAGGGGAGCCTTAACGCAGCCCCACATGCAACTGGACCCTTCGGGATCGCTGTTTCCGAGCATCCCTAAACATAGCCCTAGACGGCATCGAAGACGACTGAAAAATCAGGCCCCAGGAAATGCGTTGCGAGCACTTTTTGCCCATCCAAAAGTGCCCCCAATAGAAGGTTTTGGGTACAAGTGAACTCCCCAGGGGAGCCTTTACGCAGCCCCACATGCAACTGGACCCTCCGTGTTCGCTGTTTCCGAGCATCCCTAAACATAGCCCTAGACGGCATCGAAGACGACTGAAAAATCAGGCCCCAGGAAATGCGTTACGAGCCCTTTTCGCCCATCCAAAAGTGCCCCCAAAGAAAGGCTTTGGGTACAAGTGAACTCCCCAGGGGAGTCTTTACGCAGCCCCACATGCAACTGGACCCTTCGGGATCGCTGTTTCCGAGCATCCCTAAACATAGCCCTAGCCGGCATCGATGACGACTGAAAAATCAGGCCCCAGGAAATGCGTTGCGAGCCCCTTTGGACCATCCAAAAGTGCCTCCAAAGGAAGGCTTTGGATACAAGTGAACTCCCCAGGGGAGCCTTTACGCAGCCCCACATGCAACTGGACTCTCCGGGTTCGATTTTTCCGAGCAATCCTAAATATATCCCTAGCCGGCTTGGGAGAAGACTGAAAACCCGGGCCCCAGAAAACGCGTTGCAAGCCCCTTTGGACCATCCAAAAGTGTCACCAAAGGAAGGCTTTGGGTACAAGTGATCTCCCCAGGGGAGCCTTAACGCAGCCCCACATGCAACTGGACCCTCCGGGTTCGCTGTTCCTAAGCAAACCTAAACATAGCCCTAGCCGTCATCGGAGACAAGTGAAAAATCAGGCCCCAGGAAATGCGTTGCGAGCCCCTTCGGACCATCCAAAAGTTCCCCCAAAGGAAGGCTTTGGATACAAGTGAACTCCCCAGGGGAACCTTTACGCAGCCCCACATGCAACTGGACCTTCCGGGTTCGATTTTTCCGGGTAAACCTAAATATATCACTAGCCTGCATAGGAGAAGACTGAAAACCCAGGCCCCAGAAAACGCGTTGCAAGCCCCTTTGGACCATCCAAAAGTATCACCAAAGGAAGGCTTTGGGTACAAGTGAACTCCCCAGGGGAGCCTTTACGCAGCCCCACATGCAACTGGACCCTCCGGGTTCGCTGTTTCCGAGCATCCCTAAACATAGCCCTAGCCGGCATAGAAGACAACTGAAAAATAAAGCCCCAGGAAATGCGTTGCGAGCCCTTTTCGCCCATCCAAAAGTGCCCCCAAAGGAAGGCTATGGGTACAAGAGAACTCCCCAGGGGAGGCTTTATGCAGCCCCACATGCAACTGGACCCTCCGGGTTCGCTGTTCATGAGCAAACCTAAACGTAGCACTAGCCGTCATCGGAGACGACTGAAAAATCAGGCCCCAGGAAATGCGTTGCGAGCCCCTTTGGACCATCCAAAAGTGCCCGCAAAGGAAGGCTTTGGGTACAAGTGATCTCCCCAGGGGAGCCTTAACGCAGCCCCACATGCAACTGGACCCTCCGGGTTCGCTGTTCATGAGCAAACCTAAACGTAGCCCTAGCCGTCATCGGAGATGAGTGAAAAATCAGGCCCCAGGAAATGCGTTCCGAGGCCTTTTCGCCCATCCAAATGTGACCCCAAAGGAAGGCTTTGGGTACAAGAGAACTCCCCAGGGGAGCCTTTACGCAGCCCGACATGCAACTGGACCCTCCGGGTTCGCTGTTTCCGAGCATCCCTAAACATTACCTTAGCCGGCATCGGAGACGAGTGAAAAATCAGGTCCCAGGAAGTGCGTTGCAAGCCCTTTTCGCCCATCCAAAAGTGCCCCCAAAGGAAGGCTTTGGGTACAAGTGAACTCCCCAGGGGAGCCTTTACGCAGCCCCACATGCAACTGGACCCTCCGGGTTCGCTGTTTCCGAGCATCCCTAAACATAGCCCTAGCCGGCATAGAAGACAACTGAAAAATAAAGCCCCAGGAAATGCGTTGCAAGCCCTTTTCGCCCATCCAAAAGTGCCCCCAAAGGAAGGCTTTGGGTACAAGAGAACTCCTCAGGGGAGGCTTTACGCAGCCCCACATGCAACTGGACCCTCCGGGTTCGTTTTTTCCGAGCAATCCTAAATATATCCCTAGCCGGCTTGGGAGAAGACTGAAAACCCGGGCCCCAGAAAACGCGTTGCAAGCCCCTTTGGACCATCCAAAAGTGTCACCAAAGGAAGGCTTTGGGTACAAGTGATCTCCCCAGGGGAGCCTTTACGCAGCCCCACATGCAACTGGACCCTCCGGGTTCGCTGTTCATGAGCAAACCTAAACGTAGCCCTAGCCGTAATCGGAGACGAGTGAAAAATCAGGCCCCAGGAAATGCGTTGCGAACCCCTTTGGACCATCCAAAAGTTCCCCCAAAGGAAGGCTTTGGGTACAAGTGATCTCCCCAGGGGAGCCTTAACGCAGCCCCACATGCAACTGGACCCACCGGGTTCGCTGTTCCTAAGCAAACCTAAACATATCCCTATCCGTCATCGGAGACAAGTGAAAAATCAGGCCCCAGGAAATGCGTTGCGAGCCCCTAAGGACCATCCAAAAGTTCCCCCAAAAGAAGGCTTTGGGTACAAGTGATCTCCCCAGGGGAGCCTTTACGCAGCCCCACATGCAACTGGACCCTCCGGGTTCGCTGTTCATGAGCAAAACTAAAAGTATCCCTAGCCGTAATCGGTGACGACTGAAAAATCAGGCCCCAGGAAATGCGTTGCGAGCCCCTTTGGACCATCCAAAAGTTCCCCCAATGGAAGGCTTTGGGTACAAGTGATCTCCCCAGGGGAGCCTTAACGCAGCCCCACATGCAACTGGACCCACCGGGTTCGTTGTTCCTTAGCAAACCTAAACATATCCCTAGCCGTCATCGGAGACAAGTGAAAAATCAGGCCCCAGGAAATGCGTTGCGAGCCCCTTCGGACCATCCAAAAGTTCCCCCAAAGGAAGGCTTTGGGTACAAGTGATCTCCCCAGGGGAGCCTTAACGCAGCCCCACATGCAACTGGACCCACCAGGTTCGCTGTTCCTTAGCAAACCTAAACATATCCCTAGCCGTCATCGGAGACAAGTGAAAAATCAGGCCCCAGGAAATGCGTTGCGAGCCCCTTCGGACCATCCAAAAGTTCCCCCAAAGGAAGGCTTTGGGTATAAGTGAACTCCCCAGGGGAGCCTTTACGCAGCCCCACATGCAACTGGACCCTCCGGGTTCGCTGTTCCTGAGCAAACCTA